>NW_025422370.1:0-95493 GCF_011764305.1 Mustela putorius furo | reverse complement strand
ATGGCCTATATCCTTATGCGGCAAATGAAGCAGAAGGAGGAAACCAGCCTCTGGCAAGGACAGAGTCAGGAATAAGAAGAAAACAAATTCTTTGAGTAAAGAGTGTGGTTGGGAAGCTGACACCAGCTGCTTGGCAAGTTCAAGATTCCACCACCATCACCGAGCAAAGCCACAGTTGGTGAATTTAGAGGTTAGGTGTGGGGACATAGGTAGAGATGTTAGGTTCCCTCCGCCCACCACAGCAGTTCTGATCCTTGTGGAGACAGAACGCGGGCTCCAATTGCGATGGCCAACTTGTTAATGGCCTTTGCTCAAAACACTGGAGGCGAATAGCGAGGTATCACATTCCCAAGGAAGAATCCCATGTGGCCCCTAGTGGCGGCCCCTCCCTCCATGCTTGCTGGACAGGAAGACCCCCCGCTACCAGTGGGCCACGGAGCCTGCATGCCTTCTTGTACAATGCAAATGTCATTGCTCTTTCTTACCCCTCCTTTCTTTAGATTAGGGGGGAAAAGCAAGATTACGTGCCGGTATTTTTTTTGTGATTTAAGGAAGACAGCTTAAATGTTCAACTCCTAGAAAGGAAATGCGTTTGCGGCGATGATATGGCCTTACAGTATATTTCATATAATGGGCAGGGTTCCAGGAAGGTCAATAGTATATGTAAATTTATTCATTCAAAATAAAGTCATTTTTTTTTGTTTCATTGGCAATGAATAGGGTAAAAGAATGCTGATCTTAAAGTGCTCAGCTTGGACGCATTGGTCAAGGAGGGTCTTGAGCAGCCTGCAAAGGACCTGGGTATGAAACTCTTAAAAACAAATGGTTTACAGAAATGAGGTATGTCTCAGTTCATTAGTGGAAATATAGCCCCGGAATGTCAGTTAGCAATGTTTCAGCATTTTGTTTAATTCTAATTCCACCAAGCCCTCCTTCTCCTCATGGCTCGTCACTGTCCGAAATTAGCATCATCCGTCGTCTTTTTAGGGATCGATCAGGCTATATCACCCACGCCTGCCTAAAAGCTCGTCAAACCATGACAGCCTGATGTATGGGCAGATCACACACTCCGGTTTATCTGGAAAGAACAATCACGGCTGTTGCCTTATGCAGATCTCAGGACGCATGATTCACTTCATTCCCTCGGACTGGTACCGTTTGCTCCCAGGAAGCGGTGACACCTTACATTCTCTAGAAAGGCAACCCATGTACTCCATCTTAGGCTTACCTTTTCTTTCCCCATGAATGTTCCTGGTATGTGAAAACAATTCCCAAGCCACAAACCAGGAAAAGAGGGAGTTGCCCTAAAACCACAAACGGGAATATGGGACAGAAGACTTGGCAGTGGCTCCCCTGTCCCTTTCTGGAAATGAACACAGTGCCTTATGGGTATTCGGTTTCAGGCAGGGGTTCGATGGAGTGGGAAGCTACAGTGTGCCAGAAGAAGGTTCTCTCTTCATTCATGCTCTTTGAGGCATCGGGTTGATGAAGAGCAGCTGGTTGCGCCCGTGTTTTCACGACGGTAGCGTAAGAGTGAAGCGTTGCATCGGTGATCCTCAGCTTTGCAGTGTCCACTGCGTAACAAGCGGCCCCCAGCAATCAGCAGCCTGAAACACAAACGTCTGTCCGGCTCATGAATCACGGGTTTCTGGTGGTTCTCTCAGTCTTGGCCAGACCCCAAACGTCTGGAGGCTGGATTTAGTGTCTGGTCTATGGGACTCTTTAATGGTTTTTTCACCACCTGTTGTACCCTCCAGTGTGCACTGGGAACGAGCAGAACAGAGAAGCCCAACCCAGGGAAGAACTCTTCAGGCTTCTGCTGCAACATGTTAGCTCTCACAGCCCCTCCCAGACCACGTCCCTGATGGAGTCTGGAGTCAGTGTGGGCGGACACCTGCAAGGGGAGACTGTGATTGAGTCGTCACCATGTTGTTTACAAAATCTATCCCCGAGCAGGGATTCTCTTCCAGCCAGACTGGGATTCAGCCCTGTAGATGTCCTTCTCTCCGACAAGGTGAGCTTGGTTCTGAAGGCAGTTGGGCTTGGGGGAGGGAGTTCCACCTGTGCGTCAATGGTCTCCGGGGACACCAAATGCTTCTGTGGCCCAGATGTAGCCCACCCCTTAGCCTTGGTGGCCCCGTTCGTCGACCATGGACCAAAGGGCCCATCCTCTGGCGAGTTTGGTAGCAATGTCAGTTATCCCCTTGAAGAGGCCATGGGCAGAGCGCCGACCTTGGAATGGGGTAGAGAGAGGCTAAGAAAAACAGGACATGGCATGGGATGGGTGGTCCATGACCGAGGAAAGTGGTCTGATATGGGGAAGCCAACCCAGGTGCCTACAACTGTGGTTGGAGACTGACCTCTGCAGGGGGCCTTCCTCTTGGCTTCCTGGCCAACCCCTGTTTCCTGCCAGAAAGCAAAAGATGGAGCCAGCAAGCTCTCTCTGAGAAGGGATTTTGTGACTGTCAACTCGAACTTGGACCCCTAGTCCCCTACATTCACACTGGCTTTCCCGAGGGACACGACCTCTGTCATTGGGAGGGGGAAAACGTTCCCTTTAGACTCAACTGTGGCTCACTCTTTCCTCTGGCTCTTTGATGCCCAGTTCATGCAGTTTTGAGTTATTCATGTGAGACCTTTGGTCTCCTCTACCCTCCTCCCAGATGGAAGCTCTAAGTCCCGCTTTTCAGGATCATTGACTTCAGGATCAAAGAAGTAGAAATTTTGCCACACAATACTCATGTGTCTACGTCTCTATACATATGAACATGTGTGTGTTTGGTGTGTAACATTGTAAACTATCAGGGACACGTTCTGGCTTTCAAAATCAGTGTCCTCAAGGCCACACGGAGGAACATTTGCCCAGAGTTTTGGGTTGTGTCTTTGGTTTTCCTTTGTTATTGTTAGCAACAAGTTGTGATCTAGAGATGTTCCCAGGGAAACAACCCAGCTCGGGGACAATGGCAACTCGTGTCCTAAGATTGGCCTCCATGTGGACACCTGCTCCTCCACACTCCGCTGGCCTGGGCCCTGGGGCTCCTGCGGGAGCATCGCTAGGACACTCCACAGGGCATTTGCACAAGGAGACAGAGGCCCTTGTGTACCTTGTATTACAGGGGAACCTGGGGTGGATGGCAGGGGCATCAGGACCCAGGGCTGGGGTCAACTGCTCAGAGTCCCATGCCAGCAGCAGGCACAGCACTAAGCCAAAATCAAGTAATACATGTTTGCTGAGCACGTCAACTTTTCCGTTTAGCGAAACTATGTATTGAACTATTGGTAAATGGATCACATAAAGGGGCCCCGCGGTGGGTGTGGGTTAGGTTCTTAGAGTGTGGCAAAGGGGAGACAGCTTTAGAGGAGCTCGCTGAGAATATCAGGGAAAGCACGGGGGAGTCGTGACCAGCGGGGATCCAAGGGGCAGGTGCTCAGCTGGCAGCTGGCCTGGTAGTTCCTGTGATCTTCCCGCAGCCCTTGCCCAGGAGCCCCCAGCAGGATTTCCCCCCCCGCAGCGGAAGCACAGCAGCCTTCAGGAGGTCAGCGCCTGCAGGGCTGGGAGCCCGTGCCGCAGGACCCGGCACGACTCGCAGACCTCACCCCTCCCATCCGCCCCCCCGACTGCACTCCCTCCAGCAAACACCCCTATAGCTCCAGGACCAGATGGAAATCTAGGACAGTCGTTCTCAGAAACTCACTCCCAGCCTGGAGCATCTCCCGCGTCGCCTGGGAGCTTGTTAGAAATGCAGACTCCCAGGTCCCGCCAGGACCACTGAACCCCACACTCAGGCTACGTCCCTGGAGGGGACCTGATGCACCAAGGTCTGAGAACCCATTGTCCCCTGACTCCTGGGTCCTCCCCGAGGGACCTAGAGCATGAAGTCCGCCTCGGACCCTGGATCCTGGGTCTGCTTTCCGGAGGACAGAGGGCATTTTATTGCTGGGCTGGTTTCCTGTGGTCTTGAGACCTGCTAAGGGAGATCCTTCCTCCCCGGGCCACGGGACCCGTCTACCCCGTTCAGAATCCGGGTCCTGCACTGTCAGGGATGGAGGCTGACCCGGGAACCTGGGCCATGGTGATCAACCGTGCTGTCGCTGCCCGTTCCAGGAGGGGACAGGGGCAGTGCTGCTGTTCCAGGCCTCGGGGCGCCTGCAGGAGACCAAACGAGCTGGCGAATCCTTCCTCGGGCCAGCAAGGGCTTTCTGACCCCCAGGGTGTGAGGCCTCACCAAAAATTATTTTCTAATTCCACTGCGAGAAAGTCCTATAAATACAGGGAAGCTGTCCTTCGGTGCTCAGGGTGTGGTGGTAAAACGGTCTGGAGATAATTGTATACATTCACCGAGCCCCGAGAACATGCCAGGAATGACGTTATGGCTTCATATGTACCCACGGCCAGGAAATCCGCAGGGCTTGGAGCAGGCACGGCCACCGCGGGCTTCACAGGGGAAGGGATGAACCAAAGTGCTGAGCAGCCCGGCCTGGCTCGCGAGATTGGAAGAGGGACAGGGCAGGGTTTCAGCGGGGTGGCCGGACATCGGGCACACACAGTGCCCATGTGGCCAGTCAGTGCCCATGGGGCAGAGAGATGGTGGCCCTCCAGCGCACCGGCACAGGGCGCTCACCTGTGACTCCAGCACCCAGGGTGGCGTGGTGCTAGGTCGTGTTCCCCCACCCCCCGCTGTGTGCTGCTGTCCAGCCGGCTCCCCTGCAGGGTGGTCTTGGGAGCACCACGATGCTGACACGGTGGTCACGGGGAGCCTGCTCCGGCCTCCTCAGCGCAGAGTCCTTCCCGGAGGGACGCCAGCAAAGCCCCTCCAGGTCTCAGGTAAATGAAGCTTGGGTTTACTCAGTGTCGTGGGGACCCGCTTAGCACAGGCACGTGAACCGCCTGCCAGGGCCCTTGGGTGGCAGCCCCGTTCACCCGGGCCCTGTGCTTGCAAGAAAAGCGAGCGGTGGTTGGAAGCAGGGCCCCGGAGGGCTGGTCTGCCTGGCTGTGGCCTCCCCACCTGTTGCCCCTTCCTCAAGCAAACCTCTGGGAGGGGCCTGGGGTCGGGGGCCGAGCTGGGAGGATCTGCTGCCATCGACCTCATGCTCGGCCTTGCTTGGGCGCCGGCTGTGGCCCGGGACCTCCCCCCCACAGAGCTCTGCAGGCGACACTCAGCAAACTCCCAGACTCCCCTCGACGCCCCGAGCGGTGCACCTGCTCAGAAAACTCTTACAGCGATCTGTCCACGTGGCTTCTCAGGGGACGCTTGTGGGGAGGAGGGCACCCCAAGACCAACATCTGTCCTGGCCCCGCCCCGGCCTCCACAGCCTGGGCCCCACAGCCGCCCCGACGCCAGTCTCCGCGGTCCTCGCCAGCTCGCGGCAGCTCTCCCCGCCCCCACCCGGTTCCTGACCTTGGGGCCTCCTGTTCCTCTGAGGAGAGCACACATGGAGTCTGGGGTCTGTCCTGCACCCGGCCTCCTGCCTCTGCCCACCGGCCGCTCACGAGGCCCCACCCAGGCTTCCGGACGTGACTGTGCCTGAGCTCCCCAGGCTGCCTGACGGCGAGCGCTTGGCTCCCTGCTTCCCTGTCCAGCGTCGCTCGCTCCAGCATTGCTCACTCCCACGGTGGAGGTGAGCAGTGTGAGCCTCCGGCCTGCGGCCACCGTCCCTGGCACACCTGTCCCCTCTGTGCCCGGCGGTCCGGGGCTGGAATCTGCAAATGCAGCCGCACCAGCGAGCCCCTTGTTGGACGGTCGTTTTGCAGCGGGGAATTAGTCTAAATTCCCGGGTGAGTTATGTGGGTCACCTCTGAGGGAAACCTCTGTGCTCAGTCTTCATTACCCAGGGATCGATGGCCCTCCCGAGGCTGCTGTTTGGTGCAACATTTATCCACGGACTCTGGGCGAGGGCGTCGAGCCCGTTTCTCTGCGGAGCCCTCTGCGTGTCCTCCAGCGAGGCCATCGGCTGAATTACGATGCATTTACATTCCTCACCATCGATGCAGACAATACACCCAGAGGTTAAGAGGTAGTGGGGAAACGTGTCGCCCGCCCCACAGTCCGCGGCCGGACACGCCGTGTGCCTGGTGCCAGCGTTTCTCTCTGCGCGCGAGATTTTTTATTGTCCATAAATCTTGCAGAGCCAAACTGCAGTTGTCCTTGCTGGAAGGAAATAATCTCCTGATAAAATCTCATAGGCTCTGAGGGCACTGCCTAGTCCCTGAAGAGGGAAAGTGAACTGTGCACAGGATGGGGAGCTCCTGAGGCTGCGGGTGTGGGGGCCACTTTCCTCCTGGGGTGACGCCCCTGAGCCCCATGCATCCCGCAGGAGCCCACGGGAGCATCGGTACCTGCCGTCCGGGAAGCCTGGGGGTCGCCCACCAGGCAGTGGGGAGGGGCTCAGTCCTTCTCCATGTCCCTGCAGAGAGGGGAGGGCAGAGCCACAGCCCTGGGTCAGCACGAGCCCCATGTTTCCGGCAAGGAGGTAGTTGTTCCGCAAGGCCAGCAGGAGCTCGGTGGACAACGAAGAGCAGCCCTCCGCTCCCGTGCTGACCAGGGGCCGCGACTGGCCCTGCATTGGAGGCCCTTCCTATTCAAAACCTGTGTCTCCTCCCAAAACCTGCTGAGCACAGCCCAGGATGGGACAGAGTCACTGACAGGCACACAGCGTGTTTGTAGGTGTGCATTTGTTGGGGTGGGGGGCACCCAGTGCTCGGAGCACAGGGGGGACGGGGTGATCCTGGTTATCCGCCCCCCACCACTACCAGCCTGTGCGCACCTGCTAGGGAGGAAAGCTTCTCCAGCATCAGGATTTCTTTCTGTTGTGACTTGGACCTACTTCGGTCCTGCTTCTCTGTGTCATTGAGACCCGTGGAGCCCTGTGGCTTTTGTATGGCATGTGGGGCAGGCAGGGAGCCGACCCTGTCATCGTAGCCCGGGACGGAGCTCCCAGCTCTACCTGGGATTCAAACCATGCCTGAGACCTGAGCCACTCCGCACTTCACTCTAATTTCTGGGTACTTAAAACAGTGCTGGGAAGAACAAAGCTCATCAGAGCCATGATGAATCTCGAACAGCAACAGCGAGTGCCTACGGTGCCCGGTCGTGCCAGGTGCGGCTGCTCTGGTGCCCCCACACACCTGGCAGGTGGCTGCTCCCTTTCCAACCCCTCGTTTACAGCGAGGAGCCCAGAGCACAGAAAGGTTAAGCACGTTGCAGGTCACACAGCTAAGAGGGGAGAGCAAGGATTTAAACTCGGGCTCAGCATCTGTGTGTCTACCTCCACGCTCCAGTCTCCAAACACATCACGAAAGCCACGTGAAGTCAACACCGCAGATCCGGGCTCAGCATGGCTCAGGACCCGTGCGGCAGAGAGGGACCCAAACCTCTGTGAGGCTCTGAGAGAGCACTCCACCAGGATCATCCAAAGTCATTCTTGCACGAGCTGCACACAGAGCGGCAAGTTTAATGCAGCCTCGTGGAGTCCTTCTCACTGAGCAGACGGGAAGCCCAGAGACAGGCAAGGCCGGTCCACTTCAATGTCACTTGCCTGGGCCCTCAGGGCGACCTCCTGAACACAGGTTGCTGCTTGGGACTTGCAATCCAGCTGGCACTGGCCCCACAGGCTCCCTGCGCTGGGAGCTGGAGAGCACGGTGCCGGCTCAGGGGAGTGGCGTGCGGGTGGCTGGGGGGCCTGGTGTGGGGCCTGGAGTGAATGGGTGCAAAACCCCATAAATCACTTGTGCCGCCATCCTTGGCTTTGCTCAACTCCTGAATATAAAAGGAAACCCCATCCCCCCGTGATGAATAGCCCAGAATCGGGTGATTCTTGCCCTTCTTCTTCCTTTCTGGCTAATTCGCCGGAAGTGGGTGCGTCAATGCGCTGCACACTTGGTCTTGAACTTCTGAAACTCGCGCTCGACGTGGGACACTTGACTTCAGTGTGCTTCCAGCAACTGTTCGCAGGAGAACTGCTTTTTTTTCTCTCTCTCTAAAAAAAGAAATTCTGCAAGTAAATTAGTAGTGGGAGCAGGCAATAAAAATTATTGTTTACTGTATTGTGAAATTTGAATTTTCAACTGCAAAAATAGCCTGGTAAAAAATTAAATGATTTAAGTCCCAGCTCCATAAAATCCCCCAGAGGCAACTTCTGGCCAGTGGGACTCCGTTGAGTTAGACAGAACAACTTTCAGAATCTATTTATTTATAATTTTGCTTTCAGAATTAATACTTTCACCTAAAATAATTCTCCCATGTGAGGAAGCAGCTCAGTTACGTGGTCCTTTCTGGAGCAGGTGACAGATGTCTTGGGCTCTGAGGAAGCAGCTCAGTTACGTGGTCCTTTCTGGAGCAGGTGACAGATGTCTTGGGCTCCCTCCGCCCCCAGTCCCTGATTAGACTCACTCTGGATGACTTCCAGGCGGATGGGAGTTGAAAGTGCCCCTGAGTGTTTGCTAAGAGAAAGGAAGAGAAAGCCAACTTGGGCTTACATGCTTTGTTGTGACTCTTGTATCAGTATCAGTTAGGGTGTTCTAGAGAAACACCACCAGGAGGAAGTGTGTGTGTGTGTGTGTGTGTGTGTGTGTATACATACCGTGCCTATACATACACCTGCACCTGCACATGCACCTGCCCCACCACCCGCACCTGCACTCACACCTGCACTTGTACCCACACCTGCACCTGCACCTGCACTCACACCTGCACCGGCACCTGCACTCACACCTGCACCTGTACCACACCTGCACCCACACCTGCACTTATCCCTACACTCACACCTGCACCTGTACCCACACCTGCGCCTGCACCTGCACGTGCACCTGCCCCTCCACCCGCACCTGCCCTCACACCTGCACCTACACCTGCCCCCACACCTGCACTTATCCCTACACTTACACCTGCACCCACTCCTGCACGTATATCCATCACCTGTCCGTCCTTCTCTGGATAGAGGGGTTTAAGGAATTAAAAGGCCGTAGAGCTGCCAGGGCAGGCTGGAGGCTCAGGCAGGAGCAGATGCCGCAGTCTTCAGGCAGCACTCCCTCTCTGGGAAACCTTAGTTTTTGCTCATAAGGCCTTCACCTGAGCGGATGAGGCCCACCCACATAATGGAGGGTGAGCAGCTGTGTGTAGTCACTAACCACAGCTACAGATGCCTCCACAGTGACCGCTGGACTGGGAACTGGCTGTGGGTTCCAGTGCACAGGGTGGTTGTGGTGTCTGATGATCTTCCTCACCGTGGACCACCTCCGCACCCTAGTAGTCCACCAACCTCACTCCCTGCAGCCACCCCTGCGGGGAGGGGCAGCAGGTGCACAGGTGCCAAACATGGGGAGGGGCAGAGGGTGGACTCGGTGGTGCCCTTTGAAGCCTCGTCCACGTGACCATCCCGCCACCGTTGACCCTGGCCCTGGGCAAGTCTGTCAGGGGGACCACGTCAGCCTCAGCCCTCGTCCACAGGACCTGCTGGTGGCCGGCTGACCCACCATCGACACCCGCAGCTCCATGAAGTTCATGGATGACTCAATGTCCCTTTCTGGTGTCACTGTCCAAATACGAGATTATTTCGATCTCTGCCCAGTGAGCCACTCGACAGTCACATCCCCGGAGCACCTCCCCGCAGCCGCCTCTCCCGTCCCACTGGACAACCCCCTTCCTGCCAGTCACGGGGCCTCGGTATCACCAAGAGCTGCTGCCCACACACGCTCACAACCCGCGTGCACCCATCCCCGAAGGCACCTCCTGTCATTGCCACCCACTCCTGGGACCCCCGCGGCCCCAACCCTCCCGTCCTAGAGATGGACCAACGCTCCTGGGCCCTTCACGCCCGCCGCCCTCACCCTGCCCATCATGCCTGCCCCTCCTGGGCCTCCCTGGGACGTCTCCCCTGCCTGTCCCTCCTGGGCCTCCCTGGACGTCTCCCCTGCCGGCACCTTCCCTCCTTCGCCGTGTTTCTGGCCCGACCTCAGCCTGATTGAGCCCCGCCCATGACCAGTGTTGCTGCACCTGCTGGGCCGGGTGATGCCGCAGGGACGCCGAGCTGGGCAGAACCTTCTCCCCGTGGATCCTGGGCCAGCCTGTAAGGGGGCCAAGGGCCACCGTAACTGTCCCACGCTCACGGCCTCATTCTCCTGGTCCTTCAAGGCTCAGACCATAGCCTCTGTGCCTGCGTGGCTCCTCCGTGGCTCCTCCGTGGCCTCTTCCGTGGTCTCCTCTGTGGCCTCCTCAATGGCCTCGTGCCCATGCACACCTCATCCACGCACTGCAAGCGCCCCCAGACGCCTGTGGCGGTGGCATGTCCTGCTCTGCCGCCCAGCAGCTCCCGTCTCAGCGGGCAGGTTGGCCGGCTCTCACCCCCCACTCCCCCAAGCGCCGTCTCTCTGAGGCAGCAGCTCCCACTCACACCTGGGCTCTGCCCGCGCTGCACCAGGAGGGCCCGTGGCTCGTCCACCTCCGCACCTGCCTGCTCACCCCACGGTGCCGCCCACCTTGAGGGGTCACGACTCCATTCCTTTCCGTCCCGTGTCTGTGTCTACACCAGAGTGCACGCTGGACCGTCTGGAAGGACAGGGACGGTGCTCCTGGTGTCCCCCTTGTCGATGCCATGCTGTTGCTGTTGCACACAAGACTGCAGGTCCCCGTGCGGCTCTGTGACCTGGGCCCACCCTGCCAACGTGGGCTGGGCTCGTTCATGCTCCCCTCGGAGAGCAGCGGTTTAAACCCCTCGTGTGGTACTTCCGAGCGCCTGGAACGGTGCCAGGCACGTGGTGCTGTCGGCCAGGCGCTTCTGCTTCCTCCCAGCCCCGCAGCGCGGACTCCGGAGTCCGGACCGGACGCTTGCCGTCCGCCACGAGACGCTACAGGAGTCAAAGCGAACTCCAGCCCGCGAGACCCGCCCGGCTCCTCCCCCCATGCCGGCAGAAGGTCACGACACCAGTTCGGGGCTCAGAGTCACCGGCAGCCCACAAAGCTTCTACTTTATAATTGAGAACCCCTTCACCTAACATTTGGCTTATTTTTATGGTAGAGAGTATCTGAGGAGATTTTTCATTTCCTGAGTTTAGAAAGAAATCGGGGGTTATTTTCCATGCCACCTTATTAAACTCGCAGCCGAAGAGGCTTCAAAGCCACACCAGATGCGGTGGCGCCCCACTTCCTGCGGCTTTGCCCCGCGTGAGCCCCGAGGCCCTTCCCCCTTCGCCAGGGGCAGGATAGTATCCTTCCTTCCAGACTGGTCTATCTCTGTCCACCGCAGCTTACAGCTCGTGTCCGGAAAGGAGTCCTCCCTTGGAAGCATGTCGGAAGGACTCGAGGACAACAGTCGGTGTGGGACGCTCTCGGACAGCCCACAGCCCCGGTGGCTTGTTCCCACCCCCTCTCCGACGTGCTGTGAGCTGGGAGAACACCACGTCCTGCGAGACAGACTCTACCTGCCATCCACCCTGGACTCAGGGTTCCCCGGCGCACCCGCCTCTGTGCGCCCAAGCCCGTGGCCCAGCCCCTTCGCTCCCTGGAGCAGTGGCCTCCCTCAAAACAACGGGCTCGGCACAGAACGTGGGCCCGAGGGTCTGATAGCCCTTCTACCCCTAAACTGCTCTCTCTTTCGCCCAGTGCCGTGGCTGTGGTCAGCGGGGATTCAATAGACGTCCAGAGAGGAGATGCCCTAGGGCCGAGGGTCCCAGGAGCACTACTCGGGCAAATCCCTAAGACCAGAACCCCGCCACACACACCACACCGGCGTCTCAGCAACCCAGCGCCATTAAAACGCAACAGTGAGAATGAGTTAAGATAACATAGATTTACGTGCCTTCAGTTGGGACGCTTTCTGGAAACAGGTGTGCTCAGCAGTCCTGCGGGGCTAACGTCTCCCACTGGTGAACACGCTGCTCTCTGGGTTTTCGTTTCTGTGCTCATAAAATTGGTAGTTTGCACCCTGACTTGTCACTGATTTTCATCCAAGCGGAAGGTCTGTGCGAGGGAGAAAGGCCCCCACCATGCACTACGTGGACCTCAGTTACCCCAGTGTGCCATCCTGGCTCCCAGCTTGAGGCTAGGACCAGAACAGATGACGGTCAAGCATCCACGATGCCAGGTGTCCCACGCCCACTCTTAGAGACGGAGCGGCTGCTTGCATCTCGGCCAGGGGACTCCCGGCATCACCAGGAACCGCACGTGGGGCTCGTCACGGCCACGAGGTGCAGCGTTCAATCCTGACACTTTGAGACCAACCAGATCCTTCCAGATTTGGGTTCCCAGATGCCTATTCCACGTTCAGAAGATGCAACATATTTTATTTTGTTGGCGATCTTGGGTAAACAGAGCTTTCCTCTTCACTACTGCCAGGCATTAGAAATCAGTCGACCATGGACATTGTCATTTTGCAAAGACGGCCTCTGACTTTCTCCTTCAGCTCTGCTCAGGCAGGCCCGCTGCTTGCAAATGAAGGTTTGGGTAAAGAAATATGAAGGCCCGTCCTGGCAAGAGATTCTGGCACAATTATGAGTTATTGCGCGGAGAGAGAAGGGCAGGAGATCAGAGATGTGCTCACATGAAGCAGTGTTTTGACAACAAAGAAACGAACAGGAGAGACAGCATTTTCTATGGGAGCTTTAAAAATCCATGACCGCAGATTTTCAGTGGGGAGATACGTCCGCTCGGCGTTCCGTGGGGAGGCGCGTCCGCTCAGCATAACTGCTTCCATCCCCACATTAACAAGAAATATTCTGCTGATCTTCTGGCTCTGGAGCTCACCCGTGCATGTGCCCCAGGTGTGAGGGACCTCTGTTGGCCCCGTAAGAGAGAGGGCGGTGGTCTCGGTCCACTCGTGCCCTCGTGCCTGGGGCAGAGCACAGGCTTCCCAGCCGGCCTGTCACCGGGTTTCTGCGGCACGAAGCGGTGAGGTGCCGCGGGCGCCGCTGAGAGATGAGACCAGGCGTGCGCGGAGGAGCACGCCGTTCGCCGTCTGGATGCCCCTCGCGGCTTCCCTTCCTCGTCATCAATTATCTGTGGTTGCGGGAGAGGAGCAGGGAATGTGCAGATTAGGACAGAGCCGCTCACCCGCCCAGCCTCGCACACTCACGCCCACGTGGCCTCAGCCAGGCTGTGCACCCGCCCCCCGCGGCCAAGAGCACCTGCCCACACGCGGAGTCAAGCCTCCGGTAGACCCCGCCGGTGTCACTCGGGGGTTCCGCGTTAGAGACTCGCTTCCTTTCCCTGCTCCTGATCCCGGACTAATGACGCGGGGACTCGTGATAGAGACGCTCGGGCCAGTTCTCCATGGAACATCCCCAGCAAATAAAATGACAGGTGCCTCGCTTTGTTTCGGAAGGAAGGCTGTCTGCGTCACCTCGATTGTCACCCGCTCCGCTTCGCACTGTCTCTGAGTCCACTCTACTCGTGGCAGCGCGTGGCGGCCAGGGTGTCCGCCGTGCTCCCGGTGTCGCCTGAGCTCAGAGGACCCCCAGCCCCACCCCGCTGCTCGCCGCGTCCTGGCCGTCCTGCTGCTGGAAGCAACGGGCTGCGGGCCGACCGTGCCTCCTTTCATAGCTGAGAGAAGCGCTTGGCAAAATCCCCCAAAGCAGATACTGTCCCTTCCATTTGTCTGCAGTCGCGGTGTCAGCGCCCACTTAGCGCGTCGGCACAGCGCGGAGACCGGAGAGCCACTGCTTCCATGGAAAACTAGTTTGTGGTCACGCACGGCTCCCTTGAAGGTTTTGTGACAAGGTGTCGGGCTTCGCCGTCCAGGGCAGTGCGGTGCCTTGACGCCGCTGCTGGGGGGGCCTGGGACCCAGCGGGCCACTCCCACCAGGGAGTCCTGGAAGCCTGAAGGTGTGTGTGGGGAGGGGTCTTCTGTGCACGGGGGTCTATGAGTACGCATGTATAGGTGTGCACGTGGGTACCAATGTGTGTGTGCACCTGTGCACAGATGTGTCTGTGTGTGCAGTGTGTGTACAAGTGTGTGCGTGTATCTGTCATGGGGGGAGGGTTGCAGGGAGAGGCCTCCAAAGAAAGTCACTCTAAGCTCCTTGACGACAAGGGCTGCACCCGTTCGCCGTGGGTCCAGACACCGGCCCACAGCCAGCAACAGACTAAACGGGTGAGTAGATGGTTGGTGGGAGCAGAGCCAGGCCCCACCTGAAGACCCTCTGAGGCCGTCCACCGCTGTGTGACTCGTGCGGTGAGTGAGTCGCCACCCCGCACCTGGCCCGGCCGCCCAGGCACCCCGCTGGAGAAGCATTCGCCCAGTCTGAACTGTCTGCATTGCCAGGGCAGCAGACGGCTGTTCCTGAAAGTCAGGCTGGCCTGCACGCTGCCGAGGGCACGGCGGCAGGCAGGACTGCTGGTGAACAATGTGAGACATTAAAAGATTAAACCCAGAACAACTTCAGCAGAAGTGCCTGCTTAATTAAAATTAAATTCTAGCCGTGGTGTAACATGTGTGTCCCATTTAAAACAGCCCAACATAAAACATCCCTAATTCACATAAGCAATAAATCAGCAAGTCGTTATTTGCATTATACAATTTTTCTTCTCTTTGCAAAGCTTTCATTCATTCATTTGTTGGACAAACATCCCTGAGCACACACTGAGGCCGTAACCATAAATAAGACAAGCACATGCCCATCCTTAAGGAGCTTGTGCTGGAGAGCGGGAGGCAGACGTGCAAGCGGGCGGCTGTGATCGAGCCTGACAAAGTGCCTAAGGAGGGCCGTGCTCGTGCGACAGCAGGAGCCACAAGGAGCAGGCAGGGGCTCAGCCGGGGGTGGGCACGGGGGCACGGACGCACGGTGGGGGCGGGCGCGCGCGTGCTCGGAAGAGGGAGATGCCTGGGCTCATGGCGGCCGTATTTGCCAGCGCAGGTGGGGTCCCACGTGGCCCACACCTCAGGACTTGGCAGGCAAAGCTGTATTTCTTGTTCATGCGAGGTCGGCTGCCGTTCTGGGAATGCACTAGGGCCGGCTCTCTTCGCACGGTGACTCAGGGACAGATAAAGGCCAGACCCAGAGGCTGCGTCATCTGAGCACCAAGCTTCCTCCGTCTGCTGGAGGGTCTTGCCTCAACGGCCAGAAACTTGGCCTGGTGGTGACATAACGATTCTGACCCAACTGGTCATGTGACCCCCTCACCCGGAGATGCCGCAGGAACGGGCTCCTTCTGCTTGTTGGGAGGGAGAGGAGGACGGGGCGTTGGGAAGAGCAGGGACGCCCCCCCCCATCGGGAGACGTGGGGGTACAAACCATCCCACAGAGCCTGCCCTCGTGAGAGCACGGGGTCATCAGAGATCCCTGCATGGGGCCACGTGGCTGTCCATGAGGTTGAAGGGGACTCGGAGGTTTCTGGGGGCTCTGGCCCTCCATGCTGCCATGCCAAGGACCGCATCCCATTCCTGGCGCAGGACCAGCGCGGACAGGCCGCGGTGCCCAGTGAGGCCAGGCCGGCGCTGCATTCTGGAAGGAGGAGGGTGGGCCCCTTGCGAAAGGGAACTCTCACAGCATTTGAGGGGGAACGTGCTGGTGTCATACAGAAAATCTTCTGACTCTCCATCTCATTTGCATCCATTCAATCGTATCTGGGCAAGATGTGGTTCACAGACACTAGGTTCGACTTCAGAGGGGCTCCGGCTCCTGCGGGTCGGAGAGGGCACACTCGAAGGAGGGTCCGGCCGCCAAGTGGCTCTTACACGTTCAGGGAAGAGACTTCAGAGACCGTTGGTTTCTCACCATCTCACCTCGAATGCCCCCGCAGATTTGTTCCCCAGCACCGCCGGAGCTCTAGATCAAGACAGCCTGAAACCACGGGGCCTGCCTGGAGGCGGTGGCACACCGGGAGCCACACCCTGGATCTCAGCCATGGTGGTGGCCCAGTCCCTCCTCCGCAGGGGAGGAGGAGCTGTCCTGCCTCTACGGTCCTGGCATCTCAGTGGATGAAGTGGTTGTCCATCCGTGGCGAGGCATGGCGACAGCCTTGGGGACCTGGAGTGGATGATGATGGTGACATCACAGGACAGGACCCAAGATCCACAGGCCCCTTGACGTTCCCTGGCTGGGGTGCATCAGGTCGGGAACCCTCAAGCACTGCTGATTCCCAAATCATGAACCCCCTGCCGCAGTGATCTTGAGAGTTTTAGCCGCAATGTTTGCTCTCGGGTAATTGTTCGCTGAGTGAACCCACGAGGCCTCATCGGGGCTCTCCGAGGACGCATCCGTACGTGGCGTCATCGCCAGCACATGGACAGAGTCTGTGGTTTCCAATCCTGTGTGGAAGAGTCAGTCCCATACTCGCTCATTCAAAATACTCTTGAGTGCCAAGACTTGGGCTCCAGACGGGGAGACGTGACAGGACGCGGCGCACTCCGTGTCGCCGGCATCAGCTCCGTCGGACGGGTCCCGGCCTGAGTTTCGTCGCGAGCGTGACCATGGCGATGGCTTTTCTCCGTTCAGTTTGCCTCCCCTTCCGGCTCAGCGAGCCCTTCCTTGACCTTCTCCTCTCTTGGGGCCCGTGGCCCAGACCCTTCTCTGGCATGCCCCACATGGGACACCCCACATGGTCTCTCGCAGCCTGACCTCTACCCTTCGGTCTATCTCAGAGTCACCTGTTTTCGGCCATCTCTTCTCTCTTGAAATATCTTCCCTGAGTGACTTCAGCCACTTGCCACTGAGTCCCAGAAGAGCCTCGTGACCCCCAGCACCCAGAATCATGCCCAAAGCTCATTATCTCTTTCCCTGACCCCGACCATCTGCCCCCTTCCGAATTGTTGCTCGGAGGAGGATGGCCCAGCCTCTCAAGCCCACTGGGGGCATGTGGAGCCGTCTTTGGCACACGCCTGCCCCTCGCTGACCCCGTGCCAGGCCTTGGTCCTCCCAAGGCTCTTCCGTCCCATCCGTCTGGCTGCTCTGAGTCTGCGTGAGGGGACCACCCCGTTCTCCGCAGTTTCCCTGCTTTGGCGCTTGTACCTTCCCTTTACGACGTATGCCATGTGCACACGACTCCTGCACTAGAGTGCTTTCCACCCAACAAACCTGACCTGTCCCATCACAGCTTGCAGCGTCTGACGCCGGTCTAGCCCCTGCACTGCACACGGCTGACCTCACCGCCCCGACTGCCCCACCAGCGGGTCCTGCCCCGCCGCCTGCTCCGTACCCAGAAACCCGGCGTCTCTCTCCTGCAAGCCCAGGGCCTTCTCCGCTACCCGCTGGTCTGGCTTCTTCAAAATCTAGGTCAGATGCACCTTTCTGGTGATGTGTGCCGGAACACCGCAGACACAGGTGGCCAATCCTCCGTGATGTTTCTCGAAAAACAAGAATATTCCTCTGACGTGCTTTGTCCTTCCTTATGGGCAGCTGCCCTCCTGGAGCTGGGACGTTGTCGGGACAGGGCACGGTGTTTGAGGGACTGTGCTTGGTGCCCAGCTGAAGCTGGCCTGCCCCGGGGACCAAGGAGTATTGAAGGCACGGGGCATCAAGGGCATCCGGGAGGGAAAACAAGCCCAGGCTTCCATTTCCTGCCCGAACTTGCCACGTTCTGTGTTCATGTGCTGTTCACACCTCCTGCCCCGTAGCCACACGAATCATTGAAAGCCGTGTTGGTGCTTGTCCAGGTGTTGCATTATGAGCACATCTTCGGGTCTCGGCAGAGGGAGATGAGGCTTTGGTTCTAGTGCACAAGGAGACCCTGCTTGCTGCCACGGCTCTGCCTCGACCTCAGAGTGAAACCTGCACCTGTTTTCTTAGCCACTAAGAACCCTGGACTCCTCATCTGTTGCAAGGATGCACACGTCCTAGCACGGTGCTGGGACAAAGGAGTATTCAAAGCCGTGCACACCAGCACTGGCCTCTGCTGGGATTAGCGTTATTATTAACTTTTTTTAAAGATTTTATTTATTTACCTGACAGACAGATCACCAGTAGGCAGAGAGGCAGGCAGAGAAAGAGGGGAAGCAGGCTCCCTGCTGAGCAGAGAGCCCGATGCAGGGCTCGATCCCAGGACCCTGGGATCATGACCCGAGCTGAAGGCAGAGGCTTTAACCCACTGAGCCACTCAGGGGCCCCAGGTCAGCATTATTATTAACCCACTGGGCACCCATGAGGTTCCAGGGGCCGCGCCTTCTTCGGGGACAGGGAGGCAAACCAGACACCGGCCTGCTCATGAACTTTCACTGCAGGGTCACGTTCGAACAGGCGGTGCTGTCCAATCCAACTTTCCTAGACCCTGAGTCTGGACCAGGACCTGCCTTCCAGTGCCCGGTGTGGCGGTAACTGATCTGTCCTCCTGGTCGATAAGGCAAGGTCGTCCCGCCGCTCAGGACCGCAGGCAGCCTGCGACCCAGCCCCAGGGCCCACGACCCCACCCGTCAGCTTCCTGGGCAGCTCCGGCCAGCTCCCCACCCCTGCCCCTTCCCCGGGGAGATGGGCCCCCATGGTGACTGCCACCAGCACCACCCAGCCGGCGGGCTTCCCGGGACCCCTCCTTCTGCGCTTTGCCGAAGTGGGAGGAGAAATATTTGCTTTACAAAGTTGGAATGAATTGTTAAGCTGTGCTACTTGGCAGCGCCACATTCTCAAGCTGTTCTCTGTTTTCTTGGCTGCTTTTCTGACATGGAAATTAAATGATCATGTCTGCCCCCGCGAGTGTTTTTCTTGTGGTTCACAAAGCGAGTGCTGTATGAGAGTGAGTTTTACACAGGAGTTTAAAAATGACTTAAACCTTCTACTCCCTCAATATCAGAAATGTAATGTTTCCGAAGTAAGCCGCCTCATTTCGCAAAGAGCCTTCCTTCTCCACCTGAGCAATTAGCTCGGTGTTGCCGTGGGTCCGTCAGAACAGGGCATGAGGGCCGTTGGGCAGGGTCCCGTGGGGCGGGTGCGTGGAAGGCGTGCGGCGTGACGAGCACCCTCACTTACGTTCAGGACGCGTGGTCTGCAACCCGTCCTGAGGCATGAAACGGGAGGGCTGCTTGGTGTGAGGCCACCGAGCTCCCGGACTGTCTGAAAAGAGGAAATCGTCTGATTCAGCGAAGGAAGCAGGTCTTCTGCTTTGCTGGATGACTGTGATGTTTGAAAAGCAAAAACCAAAAGTCTTAATAAAAAGGGGGGCATGATACAGAAGCAGGCAGGTGGAGTGTGACATTTTGGGTTTAGCTTTTCTGGTGTCCAAATCCACTGCTCCGCTTGACGGCGTGCTCCCGGCCCTGCGCCCCAAGTCCTCCTCTGACAACCTTGCCGCGGGGGTCAGTTACACGCTGATGTGGGGTCCCAGGGACAAGCCAGGAGCTCCTTCTCATCTCTTCCCTAGTAGGATGAGCGATCGCTGTGAATGACGTCTGGGCAGGAGGAAGAACACGGGGTCCGAATGCACCTCCCGTCTCCTCCTCACCGCGCGCCTCTGTGGGACCGACCCGGCACGTGCACCCTCCGCTCCCGCCGAAGCTCTGCCCCGGCAAGAACGCTGGCGCTGGCCCGATCCCAGCACAGCACTCGGCTTCCAGGCTTGTGTGTGCCCTGCCCACCGAGAGGTCAACGCGTCTGTACTGAACGGCATTCAGCGTCGCTCATTTTGCATCAACGCACGCTTCTGTAGAAAAAGGTGAGTGGCTTCTGTTTTCTTCACGGGCTGTCTACTTTTGAATTATTTCTCTGACAGATAACTCATCGCTTCCTAAAGCACAGATGAAGTTTTAAGAGCACATTCTACATAATCACATAACACACGGCGGAGCCGGGGACGAGCTGAGCTAGCGTCGCTGCTGTCCGGACGCACGTGTCTCCAGGCTGCCGGGCAGACACCGCGGCTCACAGGGACGTCCCCCCGCTTCTGTCCACGGTGCCCCTGCACCACCGCCCAGCGCAGGCTCTTTAGACCGGCACCAGCGTGCACGGGCTCCGTCCTTCCAGCACACGAAGAGGAGCTGCTGATTGTGGGAGATGGTGTCGTGTCCATGCTCTCTGCTGAATGTCTCTCGTTTACTTTAAACGGATTGGTAAAACAGCCCATAAACACTTCGTGCACTAGTGAAAGACCCACGACGTGGGCTTTGCCGGCAGCAGCTGTGCCCTCTGACTCGGCCGTGCCGGAGCTCTCGGGACCAGTCATGCCATGTTCTGCACATACAGCGGCCCACGCCGTGCACGTGCCGCGTGTCCTGCAGGACGCCGGCGATTGTCCGTCAAGCCTCCATCAGGACGGAGGGGCATGTGCCCGAGTGTCCTGCCACACGGGAGAGTCCACCGTCCCCTCGTGATGCCCAGCCCCACCACAGCCCACTCAGGTATGTACGCTCTCGGTCCCACCTGTATTACACGAGCTCCAGTAAAAGATTTTGTCCGTTATTCTACTGGGACATCCGTGTTTTTCTGCAGTTTTGACACTCGCCATAAACTACCACGTAGGGTTCATCTGCTTTCTGCCAGTTCCAGTGGCTCCCGATTTCCTCCGAGAGGCCGTATTACCTACGGATGTCATGTTAACCGCTGGCCGGCCTCGGTAGTGGTACAACACGGCACTTTACATCGAGTTTATTAAAGAACAATTTACATACCTTAAGACACACTTATTTTAAGTGAGTGGTTGGATGAGTTTTGACAAATATATACATTTTCATCCTCTAAAATAGGCCCTAACGTCCCTCCTGGCCAGGCCTCCTGCCCCAGCGCTCGGGCAGCCGCTGACCTGTCTGTTCCTGAGGGTTGGCTGCAGGAGAACTGCCAACACGGAGGAGGAAATGTGCGGTGCCGTGCGGTTTGTGCCGAGCGCCGTGGCTCTAAGACCCATCCCTATGGTTGTGTCAGTCCATATTTTACTCATTTTTATTGCGAATGCTTTTCAAAACCCGGTGTATGCATTCCCCCGTTGAAACATCATGATTGTGGGTGAAGCGGGTCCGGACAGCCCGGCACACGTCTTGACTCGACGTCGGGTTGTTCTTTCTGTCGGGTGAGAGCCGAGGAGGGGGACCGGGGCTCAGGTGGCAGGTACCGTCTGCCTCTGTGAGAAGCTGCCCGCCGGGGTCCAAGCCCATGTCCCCACCTCACTCTGTACCATCCCAGAACGAACTCTCCAGCCTCCGCGGAGACGGACAGTGCAGCTCTCCGGGCCGCTGCGCTTTGTGGACGTGGTTTCACCGTAGCGTCAAGCGTATTCCACGTTGGTCACAAAGTGCTTGTTGTAGCTTTACCTCACCTCCCTGAGGACTCGTGACGTGGACCCTCGAATGCACCGATCAGTCGCCGACTATCTTCTTTGTGAGAAGCGTCTGTGTTCTGCCTGCGTTTCATTAGGTTGCCGGGGACAGACGTTTGATCTCACCATCCCCAAACTTCCATGATGAGCCCGAAATCCCCAGGGATGGTGTTTGGAGGTGAAGCCTTTGGGAGGTGAGTAGGTGGTGAGGGGAGCCCCCAAAGGTCGGACTAGTGTCCTCGTAAGGGGACGAGGAACGCAGAGATCTCTGTCCGCCACACGAGTACAGGTGGAGGAGACGGCGGTCGGTGAGCCCGGCGGGGTGATGTCCCCGAGAGCCAGACCCCACGTGCCGCGATCTCTGTCTTGCAGCCCCACTGCCGTGAGACACAAGCGTTGTGTGAGCCCGTCCACGGTGTGCTCTGGAGCAGGGTAGGCTGGCCCAGGCACCGGGCAGCCCCCTTCGTGTTCTGCGCAGACTACTTCCCCCGGCCCGCAGCTCATTGTTTCATGTCTAATGATACTGGACAAGAACAGAAGACTTCATTGTGATGAAGTCCGTGCCAATTCTTTTCATTTATGATTGAGAGTGATTCAGAAATCTTTGCCTAATGCAAGGTTTTCTCCTACGTTTTCTTCCAGAAATATATTTCTAAGCCTTTACACTTTCTTCTATTTCTGTCTGAAGCTAAATTTTGTGAACGCAATGAGGTAAGAGTCAGCGACGTCTCTGCCCGTTCCCTCCTTGGCTTGACTTCATCCGAATTCTGGGCAAGCCTGGCGTAGCTTCTTCCGAGGGATGGTCCCTCCCAGGGTCTGGGGAGTCTGGTGGGCATTCCGTGGGGTCTCGGGTCTAGCTGCTGGGCGCGTGGACACCCCCGTGGGCTTGAGACGTGCCCCCGCACTCACAGGCCCACGGTGCCTTCCCGGGCCCTCCCGCTGGACGCCCCCTCCGCGAGGACTCTGCCCGGCCTTCCCGCTCGCCCTGCTTCAGAGACCTGCCTCTTGTGCTTCCTCACCGAAGTCTGCTTTGTTCCTTTCATCCACTTTCTCCTTCCGGCGTCGCAGCTGCAGGTGGTTCTGAATGGCCGGCACGCCTCCCGCTTCTCCGGAGCTCCGCGGTTTCACGTCCCCTCTCTCGGGGAGCCTGGGTTTGGGTCTGCTCGGCTCCCCCTGCGGTGCCCTCACAGGCTCGGCGGCTTCTGGGGACCTGCAGCCTGGGGCTTGCGGTCGGGCAGCAACTTCTCCGCCCCAGGCCCTCCACTGGGTTCACCGGGATGAGCTCCGTTCCCTGGCAGCAGTGCCCATCCTTTCCCGAAGCCAGCATTTCATGGCTGCCTCCTCCGACATGGTGACTTGGTCACCACGGGTCCTTGTGGGCCAGCCTCAAGCGTGGCAGGGACACGGATTGGTTCCGTGGCCCACTTTCCCTCGTGGATTTGCACCCTCTGGCATGGCTTCTAGAGACATCGTCTACAGCACGTCCCAGCGTCTGATGGCGTCACCCCCGCCCCTGCTTCCAGAGAGGCTCCTCTCCCCCTTCGGAGCCCATCCGCGGTGTCCGATCGCCTCCTTCCGGACCTGCAGACGCACCCACCTGAACTGGGTCTCCTGCGGCCCGGCCCGCGCCCTCCGTGCTTCCTCTGGGTCCCCGGGAGCGTTCTCCAGTGAGCCCCTCTGCCGGGTCAGCCTTTCTAGCCTTCTGCATAGGTTTCCAGCTCAGGCCCGTCCTGGGATCTTTCTGGAGGGAAACCCAGCCCTGCCCAGGCTCCTCGGCCTGGGCGCAATGCACGGTGCTCAGGTGCACAGTCTCCGCAGGCTTCTCAGCACGGTGCACGGTGCCTCCGCTCCAGCCCACATCCAGGGGCCGGCCAGCACCCCCAGAGCAGAGCGGCTGCCCGAGCCAGCTCCCCAGCATGTGCCCCTCACCCCGCTGTCCTGCCCAGGTGGTGTCATCACTGGCTTTTCCATGTGCTGTCCGTGGCGACAACTGTGTCTCACCAGTCCCTCTGCCGAAACTCCTCGGTTTGCTTTATGGCGGGGGTGAGGCTCGGCCTCCGGGAAGCTCCTGTGTCCCCAGTGGTCGCGCAGCCTCCACCGCCCCCCGGTGCCCTTCCTCGTGTCACTCTCCACGCGTAGCTGTGTCATCCACGCTGAGGACGTGGGGTCTGCGTGGGCTGCGGGTCCGGCAGACGTTCTGCTTCTTTCTCCCACGTCCGGGTCCTGCTGGGGGTGTCTGCGCCGGCGACCCGTCGGATCATGGTTGCGCCGGTTTGTCCTGCACAACTTGTAGCTTTTACCACCATGAGACGAGAAGACGCATCCGGACGTTCTGAAGACCGAGCTCTCTCTTCCCGGCTTCCCAGCCATTCTGGAATCAGTAGTCGTGTTCCTCGGAAAAAGGGCCGTGAGACTGGTGGTAAGTGCGTCGTGCAGTGATTACTGGAGAGCAGGCAGCTTTACAACACTACGCCTCAAGGGCTCACTGTTAAAAATAAAAAAAAATTGTATTCCGAGATGCCACGCGGTGAGCTGAGCGCGCGCTCCGGTCCTGTGCTCGCCGGAACGGAGCGTTTCCGCCAGCACTGTTTAGGCAACGTGTGTGTCCTGCCCCTCCCTGAGTCGGGTCTCAGGCTGTGAGAAGCGGGCACCCTGCGGAGTCGCGGGGGAGGACACCGAGCCCCTCCTCCAATCCTCTCATTTTGGGACAAAGTGCGCTGCCAGCCTCTGCCGGGCCTCACAGCCCGGCCCCTCACGGGACAGCCTCGGGGCCCCGGTGCTACGTCTCCTCGGGCCCCCAGGCCCCGTGCGGCCACAGCAGCCCCCTCTCGCCCCGTCCCCTCCCTGGTGAGCACCGAGGCCAAGAGCCCCCATGGTCAGCCTCCGGTCTCAGGGAGACCCTCCCAGGAAGGAAGAAGGCTCTGACATGAGGTTTGGGGCCAGAGTCTGGGGGCCAAGCCTTGCTCTGCACCACCCACACCTCCATCCGGTGCCCCCTCCTCAGCCCCCAGCTCCAGGGTGGCCTCCGTGAGCCGGTCTGGTCTCAGCGGAGTCCCTTCCCTGAGTTCAGATCCACCTGTGCCAAGCGTCCCGGCCGTCTGCTGTGTGGACGAGGTCCAGGCCTCCGTCCCACGGGGAATCTTCCTGCTGCGCCTTCAGCCCCGTCGGGGGTGGGGGCGGGGCTGAGACTCACATGTGCCCCCATGATGACGCCTACGGGTCAGCCTTGAAGGCCTGGGGACCAGGCTTCCCCACGCAGCCCCTCCCCAGACCCCCCAGGGGCAGGTGTCCTGGGAGCCAGTGTCTGGGAAATGGCAGGGGGCTTGGGCTTTCGGGGTCCTGGCCTCAGACCATCCCCCTCTCACAAGGTTTAGAGCCCAAATCTCTAAAAAAATGAAAAGAAATACCACTTTTAAACTTCATTTTTCTTTGACCATCTTATTCGCCTGGAGCGAACGATGCTGAGATGTTTTCTCTTGTGTACGGAAATCTCTGGGCATCTCCCTGTCTGGAAGCACATCTCCCTGCGCTCAGGTCGCAAGGATGACCGCCCCACCCATCTCTGGAAAGGAGACCTTCTGACTCACAGACAATGAGCCTCGGTCTGGGGCCCCTGGTAGAATCTGGACGGGAGAAGAAATGTCTTTCACATCCGCTGACAAGCATCTCCCCAAAGCATAGTGAATGGAGAAATGTCTCATCACAATAAAATTTAAGAATACACTAAACCAGTTGCAAAATATGATTTTTGTAATTACTGGGATAGTCTTATTTTTATATTATTAAAGTTGGATATTTTAAATGAGATTTTCTGTTCCCTTAAGCAGCCCAAAATGCAGGGTTTTTTAAAAATAATTGAATTCCTCTACATTTTGATTAAACCCCTCATCAAGATTACCATATATGAATGGTGAAATGAAATTACTTTTAAAACTATAGTTAACTTCAAAATTCTTATCTATGACCTGACTTTAAATACAATTTATTTGTTTAAAAACTCAGTGGAGAGCTATTACCCTCACTATAATTGTCCAGAAAGACCCCACCCCAGCCTCATCACACACGAGCTATGGTTCCAACCCACTGGCCCTCCTGCCACAGGCCCTTTGCACATGATTTCTGCCTGCATTTCTGCTCCCCCAACAACCATCCTTTCTACCACTTCCCGGTCATCCAAGGGGGACTCATCGCAGGAGCAACTTGACAGAGATGACTTCCTGACCCCAGTCCCTGCTGTGTGGACGAGGTCCCTGGCCTAGACGCCTCCTGCCTCCTCCCCACAGCCCTGGGAGCCTTCCCTGCTCAGCACTTGTAACACCGAGACTCCACAGTCAGTTTATGATGACCGGAATTCTGTCTGTCTCCCCACTGGACCAGGGCTGTCTCCTCCCTCAGGGCTTGTTCCCATGCAGTGCCTGAAGCCAGGTCCGGTGGCCGTGCCATCGGAGGAGCTGCCCCAGCAGGCAGGAGCCATGTTGGGCATCCGTCCATAGTACGATTTCACTGACTCGGAAAGGCTGAACAGGAGCTTATGTTCAGGACCAGAGTCTGGAATGATGACATTTTGTCTGAGGGTCTTTTGGACCTTGGAAATCTAAACTGGAGTATTTTTTATCCGTGCTGCACACGGCAGGTCCCTGCTTCTTCAGGCTCTGGAAATAGGGACATGATATTCTAATTAAGACAATTTTTTCTGGTGACAGAAGTGCTCATGCTCTCGTTCAGTGGGGAGAGTTTCTGCGCCTCCAGAATGACTGTATCTGGATGGCTCCGGAAACTTCCCTCTGCCTACAGTGGGTCCCTTCCCGCTCGGGGCCACACCCCCGCTGTCCGCAGGAGCCCCACAGCCCCCCACCTGCCTGGCCTCTGTGGGTACGGCTGCCCCCTTCCTCCCCCAGGTCAAGCCACCGCGAGCACACGGTCCCCGGTGAGAGTGGAAGGAGCAGCCCAGGGCCCGTGGAACCGCAGGATGTGGAACCACGGGACGTGGAACCACAGGACATGCAGCTGGCTCCGCAGAGATGGGGGACGGCGCGCACCCAAGCTCACTCACTCGCTGATCTTCAGGGCTGGTTGGTGGAGGATGCTTAATGGACGGGGAGCCTGACGGACGGGGAGCCTGACGGACGGGGAGCCTGACGGACGGGGAGCCTGACGGACAAGGCATCCATTTCCCTCTGTGGTTCTGCCGGCCTCATTGGAGAGGGGCCCGGCAGCTGCTAAGGGATCTGTTCCCCGGGGGCGACCACATCACTCATGACTGGGATGGGCCGAAACGAAGTCCAGTTCAGCAGTCTGTGCTGTGTGCCCCGAAACCCCAACACCTGCCTTCACCTCCTGCGGGAGTCACGTGATCGGAGCTTTCCACGTCCTCCACCAGTGAGGGTGCCCCCGGATATGGTCATCACACAACCTCTCCTCCTGGCCCGACCTGCGCGTTGGAGTCCATGTGACCTATGGCTCTGGAAGAAAGCATGCGGTCCTTGGGGCCAGTCAAGTGACGCCCGAGTCTTCCCTCCCAGCACGCTGGCTGACAGAGACGTCCCAGCTGGAGTCGCCCGAGGGCTCTGATCTCCGGGGCACAGAAGTATGAATGTGGACACAAAGCTGTGGTGTGCCTGCACCCCAGACCCAAACGTGATTATCCGATTTTCAGAAAAATCCGCAGCGTGACTGCTTAGCAGGGTTTTCCCGCTCACGGGACGGGTGCCCACGATGATGTCCTGACAAGAGATCCAGGCGTCCCTGGGCTCCAGCTCACCTCCTGGGACACAGGTGCTCCCACCAACACTCACTGTAACTTCCTGGGTGCCTCCTGAGACCAAGCAGTGCCTCCTGCACACCAGGCTTGCTGTCCCCTTCTCCAGGGTCCAGTGGACACAACTCCACACATTCTCCAGCTACAGGGTGGTCCGTGCTTCCTGCAGGGTCAACCCTTGGCCGCCTGGTCCTTAGGACAGGATCCCAGGGTCCCAAGACCCGCAGCCTATGGGACACATCTTACCACAGGGAAGGGCTAGGTCACTCTGCTAGTCTCTCAGCTCAAGCAGGTGTCTTCCTCTGTGCTGCCAGAGTCCAGGCTTGTGAAGCATGAAGGCTGGTCTGTTTTATTCCAAGGGCCTCTGGACGTGCCTGGGGTGACTCAGCTGAAATCCTAGAGGAGGACGTCCACATACATTTTTTCGAAGGTTCCACACAGGAAGCTGCGTCCTGTTCTATGTCCTTGTGGGGCTGATGCCCCTCCCCAGAGCTGGAGGCCCGGCGGGGAAGACCGTTCTGGTCTCCGACACCAAGACTGCGGAGTGCACACCAGCTGTCCTGCACACAGTGCAACGTCAGGTAGGAACATTGGTGATTTTCCATGAGAAACAAATTATTTTGGTTTGTTGAGTTCAGAGTAGCTACTTGGAGGAGATCGACCATTACGGTTTATGGCTCTGACTCTCAGGTGAGCAAATGACACCCACGGGCGTCTCCGATGAACTCAGAACATTCCGTGAGCGCCTCGAATGTTTCCAAGTGCGCGTGCATGTGTGCGTGTGCGTGTGTGCGCGTGCGTGTGTGTGCGCGCGCGTGTGTGCGTGCCTGTGTGCGTGCGTGTCTGCGTGTGCGCGTGCGCATGCGTGCGTGCGTGCCTGTGTGCGTGCCTGCGTGTGTGTGTGCGTGCCTGTGTGCGTGCCCGTGTGCGTGTGCGTGTGTCTGTGTGTGTGTGCGTGCGTGTGTGCGTGTGTGTGTGTCTGTGCGTGTGTGGGTGTCTGTGTGTGTGAAATCAGAATCGATACTCAGAGCTTACTGCTTGCGTGTGCCTCATCTGCTCCGTGTGATTTTGTTCGTAGGGAAGAGAGTGAGGAGCAAAGGGGCGGACGTCGGACCCTAGAATGAAGCTCACGGAGTATCCCGAAGCCCGAAGCTTCGAGCGTCTCTTGCAGGAGCCATTGGACTGTAACGTGACAGGGAATGAATGACCTATGGCTACCTGGACCACGACACCGCCTCTGACCCTGGCCGGCAGCCACACGAGCGCGCGGAGGAGGGGCCCGGTAGGATGGCAGGAGGCGGGGCAGGTTCCAGCTGGCGGGAACTCGCTCGGAAAAGAGCCTTGGCTCTACTCCACGTTTCAAGACTACACGGAATGTTTATGTTTCACTCCAAAAATCGAAGCTATGTAACACTGAGTATAATTTTCCTTTCTTACTGTCTTTTTCCAGTAACCAGCCAGCCAGCAGCCCGTCAGACAAGAGCTGCGTCCTGTAGCTGTGCTGAGAAGGTGGGTCCCCGGCAGCAGGTGTCCCGCCTCCAGGAGAAGGAGCATCCTGAGCAGTGGGCAGGTCTCGCCCTGCAGACCCAGAGCCTCTGCTCATGAGTGGGAGTGGCCGGCAGGGCAGAGCTGGGCGGACTGGGAGCCGTGGGGCTGGAGCGAGAAACCGTGTGTTGGAAGTGATCGCTTCCCCGCAGATGGTGCAGAGTGTAGACGGCCGTCTGGTGGGAGAGGCCAGGAGGGGTGAGCTGAGGGCCAGACTGTTCCCCAGACATAGGAGGGAGCCGTGTGCACTTTGTCCTCTGTTCAGAGCTCTGGGCAGCCAGGTCGGGGAGGAGGGCAGGGTCAGGGATCCAGGCATCCGAACTGCACAGTAGATGCGCTAAGACCTTCGGGAGGGTTGTTTCGTGGCTTCAAGGTACGACATGGAAGCCGCTAACCAGTGAAGCAGTCCCTGCTCCTGACTCAGCACGGAGGCTGCTGTGGGGGGCAGGCAGGGTCCTCACTGTCCCAGCAGGGTGTCCAGTCAGGAGCAAGGTCATCAGGCCCACGTGTCTGTCCAGCTCCCACCCAGCCCTGCCCACATGTCCTCTTGCTCACCTACCTGCCTTGCCTCGGACCTGTCCTGACCCGTGTCCTGTGTACGTCTGGGTGCCCCCAGGCTGCCCATGGCCACGAACGTCCCCCATTGTTACACTGAGCCGCCCCCGGGCCCCTGGTGTCCCCTCCACACCCTCTCTTGTCCTTCTCTGGACTGGAAACCAGGCACCCAGGGGCCTTCTCCCGGGGTCCAGGTCAGTGTCACTAGGGACCCTCCAGGGGCAGGCGGCCCCTGTGCATCACCTGGACAGCTCCTGGGCACAGCTGGGCTCCCACGTCAACCGGCACCTGCCGGGGGACATCTCTCAGCCCGCTGTCCCTGCAGACTTGCCGGAAACCAGGCATACGGGCCCACGTCCGGCTCCCTCTTCACTTTTCCCAGCAACTATGACTGTTGGTAAAAACGCCCAAATCAAATCCCCCGTGCTACGGTGTTGTTCTCTAGCTCTCCCGTAACAAATCACCCCAAACTGGGAAATTCTCCGCCTTACAGAGCTGCAGGTCACACATGCAAAACGGGTCTTGGGCTAAAACGGAGGCTCCAGGTAGATCTGTGTCCTTGCCTTTTCCAGCTTCTAGAACCACCGCCTCCGTCGGCTCGGAGCCGCTGCCCCACCTCTCCGGCCCCGCTTTGGACAGCAGGTGTCTCCGCCTCTGACCCGACTTCCTCTTTCAACGACCCTCATGGAAGGTCGAGCCCGTCGGAGGGTCCAGGACCATCCCCCGATTTATTTCAGGCTCATCTGTTACCTCTCCATTGTCGCAGATCCAAATTTATCCGCGTGTTCAAGGGTCTGGACGCGGACATCACCGGGTGTGTGCGGACGACATTCCGCCCCGCCGGGGAGCACACCCCCCAGGCAGGATAAGGCAGTAACAGAATAATCCATGTGTGACGGCGAAACCCTGAATATGCACTTTGCAATCTTTTGGAACAAAAGAAGCTAAATAGAAACATCTAGACCATCGTTCTCACCACAGATATAGAAAAAAGAAGCAAAGAGAAACTCCACCCACGCAGAGCAAAGTCAAAGTCGTCTGTCGAGGTCTTTGGTGTCAACAAATCAGCTCTTGGTTGACTTGGACTGTAAGGATTTGAAACCGTCCCGGACGGTTGACAAGGGAAGACCCACGCCTCCCCTGGTATTAAGCTAATCGATGAAATAGACCAGACGGAGACTCCGAAGCCTCCTTTCCAATCGTTTTCTCACCGTGAAATGTCATCCCCAGATCCCGGGGTGAGGGCAGGGGTGTGTGGCTGTTGTGGCGGCGGGGGAAGAGGTGGGATGACCCGCCGTCCGGCGTGCGGGGGACTGAGAGCTTCCCGGGACACCAGCCTTTCAGTCCGCAAACCAGGAAGGTCCTGGGCACGCTGGGGCCGTTACTGTCCTGTCTCAGGTGGGGATCGTCCCCACGAGGCCCAGAACCAAGATGCAAGCATCGAAGGACAATTGACCAAACGCTTGTTGCATCAGTGGCCGCATCGTCGGGGCCACGGTAGCCCGTGGAGATGTCCCACGTCATCCCACAAACGAGAAACTGGGCTCAGAGTCACGCGTCTGGTACACGGCAGAGTCCAGCGCTCGGGCCGGGCACGTCTGACCCCAAAGCCCACTCACGACCCTCAGCATTCCGTGGTTCATTCCAAAACCCGTCAGCTCCTGACTTACTCTTCCATCTGCCAACCTCCACGGTTGTGGTCATTAATTGAAGTGTGTGTGTGTGTGTGTGTACGCGCATGTGCGATGGGGTACATGGGTGTGGGGGCGACTGATATAAATCCATAGGAATTCCCATCCCGTCCTCGGCTTTATTTAAATTCTTCATATAAACTTTCCATTACAAAGGCTCTTGGGCCTTAAACTTTAACCAAAACTTGAACCAAAACCGCATGCAACCTGCTTCCTTCCAGAGACTGTCTGTGGCCTGTGTTGCTCTGTCTGGGCCCGGAGCTGGCGTCGGCAGCCCACGGCTCTGCGCCCTCGGAACTGAGCCTCCCGGGCCGCGGCACGTGTGTGCATCTCGTCTGGGTCTTTCTGGAACGTCCGAGACTTTGCTACAGATAGTGGATGTCTAAGCCTCCGACAGGATCCTGCGGAAAAATAAGCCATTTGAGTAAAAGGTGTATTGGATTTGAGGGAAGAGCGGTGAGATATAAATAAACATGAAGGGAAAAGAAAGGCACATAAATTGAAAGCTTAGAATAATGTATAACTATTAAAATGTTTTGAAAAATTCATTTTATCTGTTTAATAATCTCTGAGGTAAAAGGCAGAGGGACGACGCTCTCCGGCTGGAACCACCGGCTAATGTTATTCATAACCAAACGTTATCGGCCGCCCTCCGGCTGCACACTTTTGTGTTCGGTTAAATTCTGCTTCGGTGCCACTTGCCCGGCGCGAAGATTCTTGGGCTTCGGCACAGACCCCACGGAAGAGGTGAGCAGAGATCCCGAACCGATGAGCCTTCAGCCGGGGCGGCTCCTGAGGTCTTCACCATCCCCTAACTGTATGGCCGTCCCCTGGAGGTAACAGATGTACGGGGCTCATCCGGGAAAACCTGCCGAGCCACCTCGCTCCGGCAGCTCATCTCCAGGCCCTCTGCAGGCGGCCTGAACCCGCAGGGCACCCGGGGTCTGGCCCGCAGGACCACAGCTCACCTGCTCCCTGCTCCGGCTGGAGCTCACACCGCTGGCCTGGAGGCTGGCTGGGCACTTCTCTTTCATTCTCTGACATTTTCAAAAGTCCAAGCTCAGACACAGACTCATGGACACTCACGCCGCGCGCATGGGCACAGGCGTTCTCAGAACCCGAGACCCGGCCAAACAGACGGCTTCGTGTCAAATGTGGTTTTTGACCCTGAAGTAAAAGTAAATCCTATTCTTTTTCTTGTCTTCTTCCTTCAAATGATAAAGAAAACAAATAGGCGGCTCTCTTTGCGATGGTCATAGGAACTCTTTTTAAAATGATCCTATTTTTTGTCTGCTTAGATGTGGGCCTGTGACATCTCAGGATGTGGGGGCCACATGGTGCCACCAGGAAGCCGACCCAGGGCCACAGGCTTACACAAGTGCTCCTCTAAGGGCTTATCTGCAAGAGCCGGGCATCAGCTTGGTCTAGAGATAAGCAGAGCCGGCTGCGTTCACGAAGGCCGGGACCACGGCGCCCACGGGGCCCTGTTTTCCACGTGGCACTTACACTATTTCTCTCACTCGCTAAGGTCATGTGACAAGTCTGGAAGGGCTTTGGAAATCGTTCCAGAAGGTGTGAGCCCACATACGGTGGCAGTTTCTGGAGGCTTGGCAAGCCTCTGACGTCTTGGTGTTGTCATTCTTCTCCGCGTCCTGAGAGCGGGTGTGGGGTGTGGGGCTCGTGGTGGGGGCGGTGAACCCAGCAGGTGTAGACATCTGGTGTGTGCTTGCTGGGCTGGGGTCCGATTCTCTGTCACCAGCAGGGTCCTTGCCCTCCTTTGATACCACGGCTCTCCGACTCTCAGGGGCCTGGACCGAGCCTTCCTTCGGGGGCTCTGGCTGCTCTTTGAGTTTTCCACCCTCAGCACACGCCCCACCACGCGTGCGTACCTTGGGCACAGGCGCACGGCAGGTGGACTCCCTGCGACCTACCTCGAGGCATTTTCCTGGGAGACGATGGAATGGGAGTGAGGGTGCCGCCAGGCCGGGCCACCTGCTCGCTGATCCTGCTGTGCCCTGGGTCTCCAGGTGCAGAACCAGCAACTGGGATCAATTAGAAATTGTGATTGAAGCGGAATGTAATTAATTATATAATTGGAGTGATTCAAGTTTTAATTATACTAAAATTGCATCGTACACCCAGGGCATTTGGAAGGATCCCCAACAACAGGCATCCAGGTAGGAGCGCAGCCCTCACACGCACCTGCTTCTCATTCCTACCACGCTGCTTCCGCGTGCCGACTCACACCCACCGGCGGCCGTGCAGCCTGCCTGCGGGGCCCCTCCTCACCCACCTCTGCGGCCCGTGAGGGATTCCCTCACGAGTCAGCCCAGACCTCTGACCACGTGCCTGACCTTGGCTCTGTGGGCCTTGCCCCCCAGAATGTGTGCCCCGTGACAAACATTTGTAGAATGCGTTGTCTGGTTCTCAGGAGCCCGCCATCTGGGCTTCAGCTTTGAGTCAGGGACATCATCTCCATCTCCCCGGAGCGGCGAGCGGTAAGGTCGGCACCGTCCGCGTGGGAATGGAATCACGTGACGGGTGCACAGCTCCTCGTAAGTTCTGACACGCCGAACGAGCATGGGGATTCGCATTCTACATTCCATATTCAGTTCCCTGCCATCCCAAAGCACCTTCCAGAAATGGTGCACCAGCGGCCAATAAGGTGAAGTGTTCATTTTGCTAAAATCACAGAATTCTCAGCTAGAGAAACCCTGAGCTTATTCTAATGGCCAAGTGCCCTCACTCAAGGACACAGGCATTAATCCCTCTTAAAGCTACAGAGAGCTGTTAGCCAGCTGAAGCCCTGGCTAGCTCCTCGTCAGGGAACTTGGAGAAGTCCCTCCAGTTCCCATTTCCAAATTCTCGACATCAGGGAGAGCTTCTTGGGTAGAGGAAGACGGCGCCCAGAAGCGAAGTCCATGCGCCATCATTGGCTTTGTTCTTTCCAGCAGAAGGTTTAGCCACGCGCTGGGCGGACCCCGGGCCTCTCCTCTCCGCTGCGGTCGCGGACTCCGCCTTACGTGGAAAAGACCCGCGCGAAGAGTAATTACCAACTCCACCGACGGCGCGTCCTAATGAATGACGTGCAGCGAGAGAGGACGGTCAGCTCATACTTGGAGCCACAGTTGGGAAACGTCCGGCCGCCGCCTGCTCCGCCCCCGAGCTCCTTGGCTCCTCCGGTCCCTGCAGGACACCAGGTGGAAGGGGCCATTAGCACCTCCGAAAGGCCGCAGACGCATCACGGTGAGCAGAAACATGGACGTTGCTGTCCAAAGGCTCAGGGCAACGGCCTTTGTGGGCATGCACTAATCCGGGCACCAGGTCGTCTCTGGATTCCTCCGTAATCACTCTGGAACCTTGTTACCTATGTCTGGGAGCTCCGCTGTGCAAAGCGTGGCCCTGACTGGGTCTGCGGTCTTCTCGTGCTGACGTCCCGAAGCCGGGGTCGGGGATGCTCGCGCACGGGCGGGTGTGCACAGGCCCGACTCGGTCCGTCTGCTCCACAGCTCTACAGGAGTGGCTGAACTCCGCTAATCGGGTGTCGGTCTGGGGACGTTGGAATCCACACTTGAGTCTGGGCCTGCCCCGACAGCCTCAGATCCCTGGCACTTGGCGAGGGCAGTGCCGCACGGCCGGCTGCTCTCCAGGGCCCGGTACCAGCCTCCCTGCCTCTGCAAGGCGCCAGCTCCGAGCTGCGACGTCCTCTCCCACCGCCTGGCCGGAGCCGCTCTGCTCTTCCCTCTGGGGAGCATTCCCTCGGGGCCACCCCACGCCCTGATTCTGAGCTTCACGCTGCTCCCCACGAAGAGGACCCCTGTGCTCGGGACTGTGAGGACCCGCCTGCGGGTTGGGGACAAGGCCGACGCCTGGCAAGTCCCAGCATGTTTAGCTACAGCTTCCCTTTGTGCAGAATGAGGGACCAGGAGGGGGTGGAGGGCGGAGGTGGCGCCACGGCCCTGGGGAAGGACGGAGGAAGCAGGAGCCGGAGTGGCACCTGCGGTGGCTTCATTTTCCCGGCCCAAGCGTTCGCGGCGCTGGGATGGAAAGTCACCCGCTGCGTGCTGCGCGGAGGCTGATGTGGCGGCTGAGCGACGGAGGCAAGCGCTAATGCTCGGTGAGACTGAGACCGTCCCCTCGGCCAGCTCCCTTCTTGCTGGGAAGTGTTTGTGGGAAGGGGGAGGGCCCGCCAGGAGGTGTTTCTGCAGGTTCTCCTCGGTCCCTGGGGTACTTCTGGTCCAGTTCTCCTGGCCTCCTACTCCCGACCGACCCCGTCCGTGGAATACAGACACGAACGAGAAACTTCCCGGCCCGGCACTGCAAGCCTGTCGCAGCCCCTCCCAGGGCCCTGCAGGCCTGTCCCCGCGCAGACCTGCGGCCTCTCGCCGTGACCTCCCTGGCCTCTGCCCCGCGCTCCTCGGCTGCCGTGCGGTCTCGAGACAGGCTGGGCGCGCTCTGCCCTCGGCCTTCGTGCTCTGCTCTCCCTGACCGGCGAGCTTCTCGCCTCCCCCACCCCCATCCTGAAAACCTCAACTCAGTTGTTGCTTCCTGCTGGGGTCTTCCCTGGACCCACCTGAGCGGCGGCCCCCATGAATCCCCAGAGGAACCTGGCCCACCTGCCACATCCGTGTACTTGCTTCTGTGGCCGCTGCAACAAAACCCGTCCCCTGCAGCTCCGAAGGTCAGAAGTCCGGTCTGGGGTCAGAAGTCCGGTCTGCCGGGCTGGGGTCACGGAGTCGGTGGCACTGGCTTATTTCTGGAGGCTTCAGGGTGAAAAATTGAATTTTCCAGACTCTAGAGGCAGCTGACCCCTGGCTACGACCCTCTACCTCCACTTTCGTGGCCAGGCACACGGAACCTTCCAGTCCCTCTCCAACCTTCCTCTATCACCTCCCATGACTGTGAACTTCAGCCTCCCTCCTCGCGACGGCATCGGGCCACCGGATCATCCAGGGTCATCTCCGCAGTTAAGACCCGTAACTGAACCACACCCACAGAGTCCTCTTTGCCGTGCAAGGTGACGCGTCGTGGGTTCCAGGCAGCAGGGCCGTTCGGCCCGCACGGGGTCGCTGGATCTCCCGGCCCGCTCAGTACCGGTCCCAGCCGCTAACGATCCCGAGTCCAGATCAAACTCTTCTGTTGAGAACGGACAGATTTGCCAGAAGATGGGCTCATTCCTGCTTCTGCTCGGTGCTCCCCGAGGGGGTGGCCCCTCGTAACCCAGCCCATGCGGTCCGGATGGGACGGGAGCTGCTGAGGACTCGTCGTCACAAACAGGAGCGTGGGCAAGCTTCGTGCTGACGCAACAGGGACTGCCCTGGGACACACGCCATCCACTGCCGGGAGAGGCAATTCAGCATTAGTTACGTGAAAACTGGAGCTAGTCGTGCCTGGGTCGTGCTCCGTTACACGCAGAGAGCCCGCCGCTGCCGAGAAGCAACACCGCCCCGTGCTTGGGGTCCCGGGAGACAAGTCGGCAGAGCCGGCCGATTCTTACGGGTCCAGCAGGTGCTTGACCAGAAAGCTCCCAGGCATCTTGGAGGATTGTCCCTTCCGGGCGTGTTCCAGGCCCCGTTCTGAAGGGAGGCACGACAGCTCTGACACCGCACACGCAGGAGATGGGTTTAGAGAAGTCCCCCGAGGCTAACGTGCTAGAATCACATCCACTCCAGGCTCAGGGGGCTCAGGGGCCTTCGGCTCCCCTGCAGGAGGTGCCCGGAGGCCGCACGTCCACTCTAGAAGCCCAGTGTGGAAAGCCACCGAGGAACGTGCTCTCAGCCTGGCCCCTTGGCCTCGAGAACCCGACGACATGGGCCTTGGGGGCGACGGTAGCTCCTGGTCACCTCCTGCCAGACGTGAGACTTGCGTCCCAGACCCAGCAAAGCAGAAAAAAAAGAAAATGAAGCCACGGCTCCAGCTGTGTCCAGTCCCCTCAGCCACCTTGAACAGCGTATCTCTGTCTCACTGGAGGTTAGTTTTAAGCCCTTCAATCGGACTAACGGGGACTCCCCACACCCCCAGGCTCTCACGGGTCAGGCTGCCCTGAGACCCAGCTTCCAGAAAGCTCTCCGTTGTCTCTGCATCACCGGATCCCAACGGATGGCTCTCCTCCACAGACTGTGGCCCACGGCCTTGAAGTCGTCCCCAAGTGTGGGCCAGAAGAGTGTCCTGTCCCAGACCCTGAGGACTGTGGTGTTCGGTCCACGGACGAGGGTGAGCAAGGCCCCCTGTCTCTGGATAGGAAGCCACCATGTGTCTGGAGATAGCTTCTGAGATATTGAGCATGAAAAAGTGCTCATTTAAAACAAAATGTTCCTCCTGATTTGGTCTATTTTTGCCTCTCTGGCCGTTATGGCCCCAAACTGCCGATTCCAGATCCCTTCCGGGTCGCAGAGAGCAGGGCAGGACTCCGTGACTCAGAACTCCAAACTCGGAGCGAACACTTCCTAACGGCTCCCGCAGCTCATGAGCCGCCCTGAGCGCTCCACGGAGGCCGCGGGGTGGCCCTCCAGGGGAGTCTGTCACATCGCCCATCAGGGGCATGGGAAGGCAGGCAGTCACACGGTGCCTGTCCCCCCCCAAAACCATCACTAGGAACGAAACAACCACCACAGTGAGGGAAAATGCGGACCCAGGGCAGCCTGGAGGAGAGGACACTGGCGGGCAAATCCAGTCTGCTGCCGGGGCTGGGATGCACACGGCAGCGGACGGCGGCGGGGGACAGAGGTCCTGATCTCAAGCTGACCATGTGCATGTGGCTGCTAGGACCTCCACGGTGGTCCTACACCCTGGCCCTGCCCACTCCAGGTCCGGCTCCCCACTCGGGCCTGCAGACACTTGAGTAGAGGGGAGCCACAGGCCACGTCACCCAAGGAACCCAGCCGGCCACGTCGCGTCCACCGTGCGGAGAGGATCCCCTGCGCCCCAAGCATGGCGACCGGGGTCTAATGGCCCCTCGCCAGCCACTGCGCCTCGAGAGGGTTCCCCAGGCGTGGGGGTGTCAACTGCCCCTCGTCCTGGTCACCCAGCGGAAGTCGCTCGGAGCTGCTGCGTCACCCAGGAACCCCTTTCCATCTCTGTCGGCGCATGCATTAGGCGCCGAAGTATACCGCTTCATTCCCCGCCTCCAGAAGGCCTCACTGTCAGTCACGGGGGAGCCTCTGGGGTTCCTGCCAGGCCTCTGTGGGGGGACGTCTGTGCCCCGTGAGCCGACGGGGGTGAACTGGTCAGATGCCATCACGGGGTCGAGACTCGCGGCCGCGCCGGCTGGTAATTCACCCTGAAATATGGCTCCGTGTGCTGGGACTCCGAGACGGGCCGGACACATGGAGATGGGTCGTTCAGAATTTCACAGTAATGTGGAGGGTTGTGAGCACTCTCGATGGCTGAGATCTAAATTCAGATTTTCTTCTTGGAAACGGCAATAAATAACATGAGAACATTTTCTACCTCAGAAGCCTTATTTGTCAGGGCATCTAAACAGATACAAATGTCATTTCTTCCAGGAGAAGAAGACAGTTCGATCTCCCCACGAGGGAGTCCCAGGGGAGAAGCTGGGAGCAGACAGAGACGGTGCCGGGCTGGCCACGGGGGTCGCCCACGGAGTCCGGGTGGGGCGACGCAGACCTGTGGCTCGCCCCCCGTCTGCTCTGGGGACGGCCCCGCCGGGGCAGGACGGCGAGCGTCTGGGAGCTCAGTCCCTCCGGCAGGACCGCAGAAGCAGGAGAGGCACGGGAGCAGAGCACCCGGAGACAAGCAGGGTGAGTCTCCGGCAAGAGAAGCAAGACCACCATGTTGCAGCACCAGGAACCACGTGCCGGGTCCTGCCCGCCCGCCCGCGTCACCTCACTCCCCGGCCGTCCTCGTGGACGGAGCAGCACAACAGAGGACAGAGGACCGGAGCCCAGAAGGAACGTCCTGGGGCTGCGCACCTGCACAATCGCTTCCTCCGGTCTAGACCCCACACGCTGTCCCCCTGCTTGGCCTCCGACCCGGCACACCTCCAGGAGGGACGCTCCCCCGCGGTGCATGGGCGAGCACAGGCAGCCAGCGACAGGGAGGAGGCGGGGGCTCGGGGGGAGGAGGAGGCAGGTTTGGGTGGGTGGCGCGTGGCTGGGGCACTTTGGGAGACAGTCGTGGGTGTGTGGGGGGACGCAGGGCGGATGGGGCGACCCTCGCTCTCCGCATACGTGAATCCCCCACTCGCTACAATTTACTCGCGACCCCCAGACGGCTCCTTCCGTTGCGTTTGCAGTCGCTTCGCACGTGCTCGGGCTGGTGAGCGAGGGGAACGGTCCGGGTCCACCCTGTGCGCCCGGCTGAGGTCAGACGCGCGGCACGCCCGTCCTGTCTCACTCTGAGACAACGAGCGAGTCTCAGGTCACCGTCTGTCGAGAACCAGACTTGGCACATCTTTGTGCTTTTTGCTGGTGATTTTGCTGCTTCAACGGCCCCTGAGCCCAGTGCCGACATGCTGGCCGGGGTTTCCTGCGGGCAAGAGCGCTGGGGGGGCGTCTTGTGGAGGGGACAGGTGTGCTCCGGAAGCCTCCTTGGGCACGAGTCGCAGTGCCGGGGGCTGTGCAGGACACAGGGTGTCTGTGGACAACACTTGGCAGCCACGTTATGCACTGAGAAACATGCCGGGACTGGAGGCTGTGGGACTGAGCCCTGTGTCTCCTCGGGAGCGACGGCTCCACATTCGTTCGCTGATTCAGTGTCTAGGGTGCTGCAGAACAGAGCCGTCACAGGTCAGAGACACAGCTGTGCCTAGAAAGGGGCCCAGGGGCCCGCACCACAAAGCAGACCACGCAGGAACGCAGCCAACCGCCGGGGGTTTTGTGCTGTCTCCATCCGCCCCAGGACAACCCGGACAGTGGGTATCCCTCCTCCCACCAACCCCAAGGGCACTGAAGTCCAGAGGTCCTGTTTCTGGCCTCAGACCAGGGCCACAGGGCACCACGCCCACAGCCGTGGGCACCCGCTGCCGGCCCGGGCCTCCATGGGGCCCTCGGAGGTCAGACCCACGCAGCATCTCTCTGGGTGCCGGGAGGAGCCCAGAGAAGGGCAGACCTGACCACGACGACGGCTGTGCCAGGGCCCCAGGGACACAGTGTGCGGGACGACCGAAGCTGGGCGGGGCCCCCACCGGGGAAGGGGACATGGCGGACACCTTCAGGGTGGCTGGCCTGGAACGGCATCGTCCGAGGCCGACCACTGGGTCGCGGCAGCGTTCTGACGGCGAAGCTGGGGTCGGGCCTCTAGCGGCATCCTGCCGGCTCTACGCACAGGAAACCCTTCCCAGAAGGCTGTGCCCTTCACCCCTTTTGGGAAGAACTCCCCACCAAAGGAACAGACGGGGGAGACCAGGGCCAGTAGCCAGGTATTGGCTCCAGGTGCAGGGAGACGCCCAGACAGCCAAGGGGGCTGCACAGAGGCGGAGAGGACCCAGCGGAGCCCCGCAGGACGAGGTCATGTGCCTGTGGCCCCCGTGTGAAGGCAGAGGCGTCGTATTTCCAGAGCAAAATGGGGAGCAGGGGTTGCGCGGGCTGAGGCTTGCAGAGAGGTCCAGGACCCCAGTACCCGAAGGAGGTCCCGGAGGCAGTCCCCTTCCCAGCACGGCCTCCACCTCCTTCTCTGCAGCAGCGAGCGGGCGCTCCGGTAGGAGGACGTGGGGTCCCGGACGGTGACAGACTCAAAGAGGCTCGCGGAGCTGCGGGCGTGCCTGAGACGAACGCGGTTTGTGCCCGGGCTCCGAGGGGCAGGCTGCCCGGCTCTGTGTTTCCTCAAGTGCGGAGCAGCGGTTACTGAATTCACCCCCAGCTCAGGCCAAAGCCGCAGGAAGGAGAAAGTGCTCGGGGATCCCTGCACGCGTGACCGGGTTTCTTTCCCGGCTCCAGGCGGGGTTCGGGCCTCCGCACACCCGCGACACTCCCCTCGCCCGAGGGGCCTCACCGCCGTGCCCAGGGTTCATGCTTCCGTCGCACGGTAACGGCTCCCGTAAACCACAGCAGTTATGAGAACGCAGGAGACAAGCACATCGACCTGAGGCAGGAGCCACCCACCACTCGGCGAGACTCACCCGCCATCACGGAGCTCTTGGAAAATGTTCAGCTCAGGGACAGTTGGAGCCGCTGCCCTAACTGTCAGAGCGGCGTGGAGGCCTCGGCTGCGAACCGGCTGCTGAGGACCCCGCCTGGGGAGCCCCTCTCGGAAGGCTGTCAGGACCCCCGCACCCAGGCAGAGCCTGCAGAGGTACAGATACCCGTGAGCCCCAGAGACCCCAGGACGGCAGCCCAGCGCGGGCCCCAGGACTGGGGTGTCCCCAGGCCCTTCTCACCCTGCCGGGCGCTGACCGGTTCCCAGCAAAGCGGATTCCCGGTCAGCGCTGCAGGCTGAAGAGAGGCTCCGTCTGCTCCCCACGAAGATCGTGTGCATCACGGCAGGTGTTTCAATCAGGCCCACAACGTCAGGGCGATCCCAGAACGAAGACGCAGCCCGTTCTCCCGTTCTCGCAGTGTGGATCGGGTTTATTACACTCTCTGGTTACGACGTGTCTGGAGGGAAGGCTCGTGGCCAGGACTCGGCAGGAGGCGGAGACTCGGAGACCGGAAGTGAGCTCGGAGGAACCGTTCTCGGGGACCCCTTATGTGGTGGGAAGGGGCCTCACGTTCCCCGGTGCCAGCCCCAAACCCGTGCACACAGGGTGCAGAGCTGTATGGTGGCAAGCCGGCCTCTGGATCTCGGGGGCCGTGGGCTTCTCTGTGGGGTCCCCATACCGGCTGTATCTAATCACTGGCCGCACTGAGGGTCAGACGAGGGTCAGAGCCTGTCGGTGACCTTCAGCACCGCCGCTGGGAAGACCACAGGGAGGAAAGCCCAGCAGGGGCGGAGATGATCTCGGCCTGCTGTACCACGGACAAAACAGAGGAGACCCTCCGTGTAGATGGTGTGAGTGACACAGTCACTTGTGGACAGAATCATGTCCCCAGAAGATGGGCTGAGTCCTTACCACCAGCGCCTGAGACTGTGACTTTATCTGGAAATAGAGGCTCACAGATAAAATCAAGTTCTAGTGAGGTCATACCAGAGTAGGGTGGGCCCCTCGTCCCCTGATGAAGTGCCCAAGAAGATGAGGTTTGGACACAGAGATGCGCATGTCACGCGAACACAGTTGGAGAACGGGGTTTTGTGTCTACAAGCCAGGGGACATGAGGACTGTCGTCAGCCAGCCACCAAGGGACAGAGGACAACTGTACCTCTGGTGGGCCCCAACCCTGCCCACACCATGACCCGGAGCTTCTGGCTTCTGGATGAAGAGAGTAAAGCTCTGTTCTTGTCGGCCACCAAGTTGTGGCATTAGTCAAGGGAGCCCAGGAATCTAGCACAGTGCTGGGGCTGGGTTGTCTGGACACAGGCGACACGTTAGCCCCCACGCCTGGTCTCCCAGGGGTGGCCACCTCCGCTGAGCAGAGCCGAGACAGAGCCCATGGGAGACAGGCCTTGTGCATCCCAGGACACAGGTAACTGGGCCTGTCTTCAGGCGACGCTCGGACCGTGAACAAGAGAGGCCCTCATGGACAGCAGCTGCGGACCGGATGCTCTGCAGGCCAGTGTCCCCAGCCTCCGATCCCAGGCCCCGATCCCAGGCCCTCGGGGCACAGGAATAAGACGACCACGTTTTCACTGTTTTATCCTACGATAGTCACATCGCTTCAAGGGTTAGCTTTCCAGAGAACCAGAATTTCTGTAAAAATGCCCGAATGCAAGGCGCGGACGCTATTGCGGGCTCTGAGGGAGGCCGAACGCCTGGGAAGAGCCAGAGAGAGGAAATCTAAACCTGGTTTTGTAAGAATTAACGTCTGTACAAGGAAACTTGCACGTGTACAGCAAGAGCCCCCAGGGTCAGAGAGAAGGTGAGATGGGGGCTGACACGGGCTCTCCCGTGGCCACGGGACTTGACAGCCATGGACAGCGTGGCGCAGAGGCCGTTCCCCGCCCTGGGGCGCAGCTCCATGGTCCGCATGTCCAGCTCCGGGAGCCGAGGTCAGCAGACCTGCCCAGTGAAGCAGTCCATGGGGCAGACAGTGTCTGGCGCCGGGCACAGGCACCCCTCGCCATCCCGTGAGCACACGGGTGTCCCGTGTGTTGGTGTCCCCCCCCTGTGGACGCTGTGGCCCAGATGTCACACACTCTTCAGGTGTCAGCAAATAGCCACTGTCCCTCCAGAGCCGCCCGTGGTTTGAAAGCAAACCTGCTTCCCGCGCGGCTGCCATCTTCCCGGCCTTTGCTGAGATTTTCCGGTGTCGTGTCTCGCATGTTTTCCCAAGTCTCCGTGAGTTATGTCATTTTACAGACATATTCCATTAAAAAATCTTGGCCTGGTACCTGTACACATTTACTGACTTTCACATTTCATGAGAACAAAACACAAAGTGAGACTTGGGCAATTTTTACGCTATCCTAGCGCACACAGGGGAGGTGCCGGGAGATGGGCGAGCCCACGCTGCTGTTGACAATGCGAATTTGATAAAAAATCAAAAGAAAACGCAAAGCCATGGAGACAGTTCTTCCCTTCAGGCCACGGAAGCATGCGCCGGCCGGACGGGGTGGGGCGGCTGGAGCGTGGACGCCTGTGCAGGGAGCCTTGTCCCCCGTCGACTGAGTCCTTCTCTAGCTACGGACACTCAGGTGTGGACGGGCTCGCAGATGCGGCTCCCAGAGACACCACCGCGGAGCAAACCCCAGATGGGAGGAACCGGGCTCGCCGGTCCTGGAGAGTCCTGGAGAGTTCTAGAAGACTCTTGAGAGTCCTGAAGGGTCCTAAAGGTCCCTGGAGCATTCTGAAGAGCTCTGGACGGGTCTTACCCGCTTCCGCAGGGTCTGAGCACAGCGGAACAGACCGCACGAGCGTCGAGAAGCATCTTTGGAAAAGCCTGAGACGGTCGAGCCCTCTGGGGTTCTGCTGGGAACCAGGTGCGTCAGCAGGTGGCCTTTGTCCAGTGAAGCACTGATGGGCCCTTCCTTCTGCCGAGCACCAGGACTCACAGACAGCCACGAGGAAGGGGTGCAGATGTCTGACCTGTGTCCCTGCTCCGCCTGTCCCCTCACACCCCACCCCCCACCAGATGAAGCCTTAAAGCTTCCCTCTGCCCTGTGGCCTGACAGCCTCAGCTGACCCCAGAAGCACATGCGGCTCAGCAGACCTGCCCGGGGTCCAAGTACCTGTGGGAAGACCCATGTCTCAGTGTGTCCCCGCTGAGCCCGGTGTCCCGTCGCCCACTGCTAGCCTCGAGCTCAGCTGGGCATCAAGGTCCTGCTGAGAGACACCTCGAGGTCCTGGCTCTGTTAGGAGCTTTGTGACAGCTGCCCCCGGAGGCTTATGCAGCAGACAAGAGAAGCTTGTGTACATGTGGACAGGGCATGGGGCTCCTGCAGTGGGCACCCACATGGGCTGAGGGGGGACAGGCCACCAGGGACCTTGGGAGCCTGTGATCCAGGACTTCATCTGAGGAATAGGATGCCAAGCAGGTTCAAGTGTCCACTTTGCAATTTAGAAAGACCCCGACTCCCTTCAGCGGAGAACAGCCCAGAGGACAGGGTGGACGAGAGGACACTAGTGACCGGTTTGGCACCGACAGACAGCCCTCCGTTATTGTCACGGTCAGGCCAGGAACTCACCAGAGCTAGAAATGACCTGCAGGGGTGGGCAGGGGTGGAGGCAGGGGGAGGAGAGCATCCTGGCCTGATGGCGCCGGAGCCCCAGCCTGCCTCCGAGACTGGGAAACAGTCCTATCTGTGTTGGTAGGAATGGAGGGAATTGGAAGAACTAACAATCCAGATCCCGGGGAACCCTCGCAGACTTTCAGGCCCTCTGGCTCCTCTCGGACAGCAGCAGCCGGCTGATGGCATTCTCTCTGGGGAGGTGTGTGTTGTCCTAAGCAGGCGGAGAGGACGGGGCGAGCTGAGTGACTCCTGGTCATCGGGGGGCAGAAGACCTCCTCACACAGAGCCGTGGAGTGGCCTGGAGAGCTCTGGAGGGCCCTGGAAGACCCTGGAGAGTTGTGAAAGACTCTGGAGAACACTGGAAGGCCCTGGAGGACCCTGGAGAATCATGGAGAGTTCTAGCAGATTCGGGAGAGCTCTGGAGGGCCCTGGTACATTCTGAAGAGTTCTGGAAGACTCTGGAGAGCCCTGGAGAGTCCTGGAGAGTTCTAGCAGACTCTGGAGAGCTCTGGGGGGGTCTGGCACATTCTGAAGAGTTCTGGAAGACTCTGGAGAGCCCTGAAGGGTCCTGGAGGTCCCTGGAGCATTCTGAAGAGTTCTGGAAGACTCTGGAGAGCCCTGAAGGGTCCTGGAGGTCCCTGGAGGACCGTGGAGGGTCCCACACACATGACGGCCAAGGTCCACCTGAGACCTTCCCTGTGCATGTTTTCCCCCTAATAGGTTCTGTAATGTAACTGTCTGCCTTTGACTTGAAAACCAGTACCTTTGTTCCTCTTTCCAGGAAATGTAACACCCCTTGGGGCCCGGCTGTAAAAAGCCATTCGTCAGGCCTGCACGCCAGCCACTCAGGAAAGGAGATCACCTATTGGGTGTAACCAGTAACGATGAGGTTGCTTTGGAAAATGCACTTAAAAACGGATGGGCTATATGGTCACACACCGCCCTGGCATTTCTCTTTTCAAGGTGCAGCTGGACCTGCTGAATTCTCAGGGAAAGCTGGAGAGAAAGGACGGATAAAAGTGCCAGGGGCTAGAATGATGTGCCTGCGTATCTGTGGAAGGGAGAGAGAATTTCATTTTCTCACTTATTATCCCCCATGATGTGTCACCAATGGTCTGTGAAAGGAAAAATGGGGAGGACCATGGTAAATTTTCTCGCTAAAGCTAAAGATTAGGGAAGAAGCAATGTGAGCTCCGAGCTTGTGTTTCTCTGCGAACTTAAAAGATTAGTTTACTAAGCAAATCTTTTAATGTTCTCATTGGCCAAGAAAATGGAGAAAAAAAAGAGGAGCCAATGAATGGACCCGACAGCGAGGAAAAGTTGTGTTAATAACCTCATGTGGGCAAATGTCCTTCGAATGCTTTTTAAAACCCATAAACATGAGGCATGTCCTCCTCAGCTCCGTCCCCGAAACACCCCACTGCCGCCGCTTCTAAAATCACTTCAAGTGCATTTCGGGAGGATGGGGCGTACACTGCGAAGCAAAAATGGGTTTTCTCCTCTGATTGTGTGCAGATAATGCGTGACCTTGGGGGAGAGGCTGTCCTTCCGAATCTATACAATGGGGCTGCTTCTGCCCGCCCTCCCCAACAGCCAGGACTTCTCCGGGGCTGAACATCGTGAAAGATGGCAAAGCCAGAGAGCAAAGCAGCCCATCCTGTTCTCGGCTTCTTCCTGCCCAGGCGTCCGTGCTCGGATCTTGCCGGGGGGCCCACAGGAGCTCTGATTTCCAGGTACGTGATGCCTGCGCCAGAAGCTGCCACGGGCATGACCCCCGCTCAGTCCACACGGCCGCTGTCCCTCGGGTGCCGGACCCAGCTCCCCGGCCGACGGGGCCGCTGGTGCAGAGGGGGAGTCTGGCCCAGGGGCACTCAGTGGGTGGGATTGGAAGCTGGTGTGAGCCCAGCTGAGAAGGCCAGGCCCCTGGGCTGAGCGAGAAAGATCATCCGTGCAGACGGCTCCCAGCGGCGCCGGACACATGGAAATGCCCTTTCTGTGATCATCACTCGTACGAAGGCGTTTGGGCTGAGAAGGTACATTTTTATTTTATTGACGCGTCCAGGGCCCGTCGGAAGCACAAAGCCATTCTCGCACCCGGTAACCAGGAGGGGCTGCTTCACGCCGGTATCCTCTGGCCAAGTCACAACAATATTTTACATCCTTAAACACGAGCCTGTCAGGTCCCGCGGCTTGAAACATCTGAGGGGCACCGGGTCACGCGGGTCCTGTTGTCCTGTTGAAAAAACAGCTTGCGGGAGCATTTTTCTAAATTTAGTATTTTAAATTGAGACATTGTTTTTTATTTTTATTTCAATGTTTTGTTTAAAATTCAATCCACATGCGGTGCAGCATGAGTGTCAGAGGTAGAGTTTGGGATCCGCCAGGTGAGTGCCGCACCCGGGCTCGTGGCATCCCGGGTCCCCTCACCGCCCCCCAGCCCCCGGCCCCGGCCCCCGGCGCCCTCCGCCTGCTCCTGTGGTACGAGTCTGTCACGGTTCGCCTCCCTCTGTGGGCTCACCCGGCCGTTCACTCCCTGCTGCTTCCAAGGGATCGCTGGCCGGCTTCCGATTTTTAAAGAATTACATGGAAGCTTGAATCCAGGCCTGGAAGCGGCAGGATCCCCGCGTGCGGCCGCTGGATGGGTGCTCGGCTCACGCCCGGAGTGGATTTGCGGTTTTCTCTCTTCCATCAGTTCCCGACCCCCCTGGTTCCCACCGCGGTTCTCCGTTTCCGGCGGGGGGTCACCCCTCCCGCCTGGCGGACACTCGCGCGCCGAGTCCTCTGTCCTTCCTTGTTCTCACGAGGCACCTGGTTTGCCCTCACGGTGGAGGGGTTTCCACTGCCCTGAGGGGTCTGTGCGCGGCTGCTCCGGCAAACGGGTCCTGTGCCCTCGCAGCTCCCGTGTCCCCAGCATTCCTGTTCCCAAGAGCTGGGGTTATTTTCGGGGCATTTTCTTTGCTGCTGTTGCGTCCGCTCCTTCCAGGCGCACGAGGGGTTTGGGATCTCGGGTCCGGATTCGAGCTACAGACCCTCCTGCTGCTCAGAGGCTCCGGGGTCAGCCCCAGCCTGAGCCGCCACCCTCGGCTTTGTTGTTTTCTGCACAGACAACGCCCAAAGCTTCCACCGGACCTCATGTCCCGGACTGGCCAGCGGCCCGTGATGAAGGGTCACGGGAGTGTCAGCCTGCGCCCCTGCAGAGCTCCTGCCTCCCCAGTGCTCCGTCCTGCAGCCCTGCACCACCTGGCAGACTGGCGCTCTGTGCCCCTCCCTGTCCTCCACAGGGACAGCAGGTTCCTGAGATGGAGACACACACCCCCCACTTCTAGTTTTACCTTCCCCGTCTAGAATAGTAACGCGTCTGGAGTGACATTTTGTGTCTGGTAGGACATCAGGGAAAGCTCCCGTTTCTGGGTGTGGGAGAAACAGATGCAGCCCCATCTGCGCCCCTGCTCGCTGCCCGGCATCACCCGTCCGCGCACACGGCGGTCGCGCCGGGCGTCGCTGTGGTACGTGGGCCTCGATGCCTGCTTCACGGCAGCAGCAAAGCTCACGGAAGACCCGCAGCGATGGCAGGCGGTCAAGGCCTCCAGCTCCCCTTCCCGGTCCAAGGCCTCTGTGTTTCCACGTACATTCCACGTATGCTTCCGAGCTGAAGAAACTCCACAGCAGCAAACAAGAATCTGCTGGCGGTTCGACGGCATCGTGTTGCCTCCAGAGCTGGCTCTTCCGTGCCTTGGTTCTGGCAACACCCACCACGTCCACCCCGACCGCCTCGGCAGCCCCCTGCATCTTCTGGCTGCGTCAGAGGTCACATCGTAGTACGTGCACTTGCCCGTCGTGACCGAAGGAGTCATGAACGTGGGGTCTTCATTTACAAAGACCAGCGTCATCTAAGTCCTTACGTCCTACATATTCGTTCAACTCCGCAGTTTCTGTTGACCTACGGATGTCGACTTTATTGGCTGCGTACTTTCACAGCAATGTCCTTCATATCTTAAAAATAATAAAAGTAAAATAAGAGCAAAATAAAATAAAAGCAATATAATAAAAGTAAATTTTTACAGAATTAAGATATTATGAAAAAATTATTACAAAATGATAAAACTAGAAAGTCAGTATAAAAAGGGGCAGGAACAAGAAATCCCTGGAGAAAGCCGTGCCAATGACCGGTAGGTATCCGGAGACATGCCCTCATTAAAAACCGAGGAAATGCACTTAAAAACAACACGAGCCACCAGTGTCCCTGTCAGACGAGCAAAGATTTAAAAACCAAAAAAACAAAACTATAATACCCAATTCCGGCAGGATGTAGGGAAACCGCCTTTACCGCTGACCGTTCTCCAGGAGCTCAAAGTCACTGTGTCAATATCTAATGAAATCGAATGTGTACGCCCTTTGATGGGCGGATTTTCCCTTCCAGCCACCAACCAAAACACCATCACAAGTTCCCAACAAGCAGGTAACGTGATAATCTTGGCAGCCTGGAGTGTCAAAGGGAAGAATTTCAAACAGTTCGCACGTCCACTGACGGAAGACAGGACGGTCATCCGTCCAAGTGACATCATGATGGCACTAGAGCATAACCTGACTCAGATGTACAAAGTCAGCGACATTACACGGTGATGTCAAGCACAGAGTCCAGAGCGTGCGTGCACAGGGGACCGTACGGTTCAGGGACACGCAGCCTGTGACAAGGTGATAAGCAGCACGTGGCGGTGGTCATGACGGGGTCTCTGCAGTCCGACGGCACACCCAGGAGCCCACGCCAGGCTCTGTGCCCCAAGCGCAGACGGCGCGACCCTCCCGTGTCACAGACGAAAGCAGGCGTGTAGAAGGTGAGTGAATGTCACCGTCGTTATAGACACACACACGCAAAACAAGAATCCACGTGCGGGAAGAGACCCGGAAGAAACGACATACATTTTTAACAGTAATTATCTCTGACTTTTATTTCTAAGTTCACCAAGTTTGTAAGATTTGAGTTTTAAAGACTCATTTGTTGGGAGGGGGCGGGGAGTGGGTGAAATCGGAGATGGGAGTGAAGGGTGGCGCCCTGGCTGTGAGCACCGGGTGACGAAAGGAAGCGTGGAGTCGCCACGTGTGCGACCCGACCGACGTCACGCGCGGTGTCAGCCAGCCGGGACTTCCCTGAAAAGAGAGGGCTCGTCCGTCATGTCATAACCTTTCAGAATGGAGAGACATTGCAAAGGTGAAATGGAATTTCTTGGAGAAAAAGCGTTAGGGCCCGCTTTCCAGGTACTGGTGCCCACCGGGGGCGGGACATCTCTTTCGGAAGAGGCGGCCCCCGTGGAAAACGAACCAAAGATAAGGTGGTATCTGGCCTCTGTCACCCCAGAATGTGCCGACTGTGACTCCTGCAGGGAGCCCTGGAGCTCGGGGCAAAGACTGACTTCTGGAAACTTGAGAAAATAAGTATGTGTCTGTGGCTACGGCCTCCCCGCGTGTTACCTGCTCCAGGTTACTGTGCATTATTTTTTTGATAAGAAACTGGATAATAACAGTGCACTGGATGTGAGAATTAGTGAATCTCATCTGCGACCTCTGGTTCGCTTCCTCCAGGGACAGTCTCGGGCGTTCAGCTGCCGCTCCAGAGCACGGAAAGCTTTCTCGTTTTTTCTCGATGTTTCTGGTAGCTCACGTGATCCGTGCCTGTGGCCCCTTCAGAAGAGAACGAAGAATCAACCCGGTTGCTTTGAAATCCTGGCTCAGAACCCGGCCCAACGCCCCGGCCCGCAGGCGTCACAATGAAGCGCGGTGGGCCTCTGACACGCCAACCCGGCGAATGATCACCTCAGACCGATGACTGAGCTGCTTGTGAGGACGCGTCATGTGCCGTGCCATGCACAGAACATGAGACACACGACGCTGACGTCCGGCGAGACGGTGTCGCCCGCTGTGTCGGTCTGGATGCCGGCAGGAAGGAGCGGTCCCTCCACAGGGCCTGGCTCAACAGAACCGAACAAGGGGGCCGTGGGGTGTGGACAGAGTTCGGGCTGCATGGAGGCGATTGACACACCGAGGGTCCAGAAGGAGTGGGGCGGCACGCCGTCTGCCTCCGGAGAAGACTGGGGAGTCTGCTCTTGCCGGGGGGTCGGGGCCACGGCTGGGAGACACTGGGGGGCGGGCTGGGAAGGGGCCACACCTCACCCTTCCTCCTGATGCCCCTGTGGGCTTGACCTGGCTTAGAGCTGAGAGTCAGGGGACGCGGTGCCGCAGCCCCTGGAGGCCGACCTGCTGCCGTACAGAGAAGGCCTCGGGGGTACACCAAACTGTACAGCCCCCAGTGCACAGAAGAACCACAGGCAGCGCCTGACTTCTGTTCTGGGTAAGGCCCGGTTCTGGGGTCTCAGAGATGGTCAGGGACACGGGGTTCCGTCGGAGTCCCTTGCACAAGCAGGTACCCTGCGCCCGGCGGTCTGCACGGCTCAGGCCCTCCAGCCTTCACGGCGGCCAGTGCGGTGGTATCACACCAGAGAGGAATCGGGCTGAGATCCTGGGGCCCTAAGCCCATCCCAGACCGCGTTCCGTGGCTCCCACTCTCCATGGAGCTCCCCAGCGGCAGGGTGATGGGTAAATTGTGAGTCGGGTTCTGTCACTCCTGTAGCAGGAGGCTGTCAGGACTTTCTCAACGCCTTCGGAATTGGAAAAACAGCAGAACCAATGAAAGCCCTTCCCCACACTGTCCGGGGCTGGCATGGCCTGTGCGCCGGGAGAAGGAGGGACGGACCCCGGGCTGTACACGGCTGTCGCCACATCTGCCGGGAGCTCTGGAGCCAGGACACCCTTCAGAGTCACCCCTCACGGAACCTGCCACCTGCCATCTGCCAGGAGGGAACATCTCAGGTGCTACGTCTTCTGTGGTTGAGGGTAGTCCCCATAGGGGACAGCGGTGCACTGGGGCGTGGACACAGGCCCCGGAAGAGGTCCCTGCCCGGGACAGGGCTGAGACACGGTCCCCTGCAGCAGGATCCTCTGCCGTCCTGAGTTTGCAAACTCAGCTGACCCAGTCCTGTGTCCCACCCGATTGCTGTGGGAGCAGAATCCACATGAGGGAGCCGCCCATGCTGTTCCCTAAGACGAGCAGTGGGGCCCGACGTCTGAGGGGACCCCAGCCGGAGCTTCTAGCGGCGGCCGATGTGCAGCCCTGGGACTGGGGGCTTTCAGAGAGGACACGAGGGGGTGGGGGCCGGGGAGTAAATTCTTCCCCTTCTCTGCGCAGAGATGCCAAGGCCGACTTCCTTTGTAGGGGCTGGAGCAGTGGAGTCTGGGCAGCTGCCCAAGTTTTGGCCGGAACATTGGGTCAAAGCTGCTCCCAGTCCCTGGGCCATTACTGTTTAATGTGGCCATCACTCAAGTTTAGGAGACTTTGTTTTCTCAGATTATAGCTGGTACTCGCGGCTTTGTGGACCAAAACACGGCGGAAAAGGCTGCCGTTGAACAGAAGCAAGGACACCGGGCACGGCATCCCTGCCGCTGCCCTGCCCCGGAGGCAGGCCCGGGAAATGAATGAGCAGCTTTAAATGCGCGGACACACGCGGTAACCTGGCGGCCTCCGGGCCGTTAGCATCGGCGGGGCCAGCCAAAGTGCCCGGGGGCGCAGGGTTAGCGCTCCAGCCCGAGGAAATGCCGAGGGAAGCCGCCCTGCGCGGTCCCTCCCTGGGTGGTCGCGGTGGCCGGCGCTGACTGAGCCCTGAGCCTGGCTGGCGTCCGGCCCGTTCTGCAGGTGATGGCAGTACAGCTCAGAGGAGGCGAGCGACTGCCCGGCTAGTGCCCACGGGACGGCGTAGCACGTGGGCAGGCGGTATAGACCAGCCTGGGGCCCGATGCCTCCCCTGCACCGACTCACCTCCAGCCCCGTTCTGTAGCTTTCCTGCCCGGGTCCGTCGCCATAATGTTAGAAAAACCCCCAACGGAGAAATCAGCCCTTGGTCCACTCTCTAGCCTATGACCTGGGTGCGCTCCCGCAGGAAAATCCGCCGCCCAGGGCCCTGGCGTTCCCCGCGCTCACGGGTCTACGGGGAGACGCAGGGCTGTGTCCGGTTCTTCTCCGGTAGGAAAAGACACCGGGACCGGAGGCGACGTTGACCGCCATCAGGTGGCGGGGTCGGGGTGCGCCGTCTGCTCTCCGCTCCAACAACAGAACACCCCATCTTCTCCGCTTCTGAGTAGAGGACGCGTCCTCACCAGGACGCTCTGGATCCTTCAGGTCTACAATCAAGTAATCGCATCTGGTAAATAGTAAAAATCCAGGCGGACGTCTCCGTCGGTCCCTCTGCAAAGTTGAGGGGGGGAGCGGTTGCACAGGTAGATGACTGAATCTACCCCAAACGATGGCCAGATTTTCTGATGTTTATTGGAATTACAATGGCCTGATCAGTCCTGCTCCAGGAACGTTGAGTGAGAGAGACAGACATGTCTCGACGATCGCAAGCCCCCCGCGCGGTCATTTCTCCGGGGCGTAGAGGCAACCCAGACAAAGAAAGATCCCCCGCCATCTCCGGATTTCAAAGCTGGGTCACCGTGGCAGACTCCGTCATTTCAAAGCCCGAGAATCAGTTGTAGCTGGTTGAGTTGGGATGTGTTTGAAGTGAATATACATTAATCTGGACACATTTAAGTTGGTTCGCCACAAGCCGACTCTGAGCTATTATCAAGCCATTCCCCGCCCCCCAGAATCCCATTCCTGTTTCTTCACACAGAGGTTACTCTTCTGTTTTCTTTCCGTGGAATTTGATCCCACCAAGTCCGTACAGAGGATTGACTGTGATGGTGACGAGGGGACGCTCTGGCCCGTGAGAACGGCCTCGCCCCGGCTGGCTTGCCCGGCCGGCCCCCATCCCACACTATCCCCGTGTCCCGGTCCTTCTCCCTGGAAGCCAGGCTCGAGCCCCTCAGCCCCCGTCCGCCCTCAGGGTTGCTGTGTGGGTCCCAGAGACCCGGCCGTCGGGGCAGGCGGGCTGGTGGGGGGAGTCGAACCCAGAGGAGCAGAGGTGCCTTCAGTGAGGCCGCACTTCCTCCTCCGCCGGTGCATGTCTGTCCCCCAGCTCGGCACCCCGCAGACAGGCACCCGGAGTCCTCGGCAGTCTGGGGAAGCCCTGGCTCGCGCTGTGCTCCGTCGTGCTTTGGAACGATAGGATCCCCTTCAGGTCCCTGCTTCTCTCGACGACCGCTTTCTCCGGGACGGGCCGAGGGAGAGGGAACCAGAAGTAAATGACTCAGATGTTAGTCCCACTGACCATGACCCACATTGCTGTGCGTGTGCAGGAGCATGACGTCCGGGCGGTGGGCAGAGAAACCCGGGAAGCGATCCGGAGGGGAACCACCCACGCCCCCTTCTCTCCCTCCCTCCGGGGCCTCACCTCTGCCTTCCTCTGAGGACCTGGAAGGTTGAGTTCAGAGCTCACTTAATCCAGAGGCTCCCCCAGGAGTTTTCATGAGAATCACTTGTTAACATTTAGAAGCCCAGTGAGTTTGCCCCTAAATAGCGTGGGCGGGGAGACTGGGGTTGGTCTGGGGCTCACTGAGCCCGTGGGGCAGCCCCAGCCTCTGCTCTCCTCGGGCTCCTGCTTCCTGCTCAGGCAGTTCATCCCAGCAGCTCTGACTCGGAGGCTCGCTCCGCTGGGTCTGGCCTCCCCACGGGGTCCCCTTCCTGCCAGTGTCCAGCACACCCAGGGGGCGGCGTCTCCCGCTAGCGTCCAGCACACCCAGGGACGGCAGCGTCCCCAGGTAACTTCCCCGGGGCATTTGCACATCCTCCCAGACACGTGGGGGTCGGGAGCCGTGGTGCAGGACCCGGTGAAGGGCCCCTGGAGGGATATGAACCCACCTGGGGTGCCCGGGGTGCAGAACGGCTCGTGCAGAAGGGCTCCCGGTGACCTGAGTGTGCCTGCGCTCTTTAAACGGATGTGGGACCCCTGAGCCCCGTGGAAGCCGGCTCTGCAGGCAGAGGCCCTGGGCAGTGGGTCACCTCTGCGACCCCTGCAATGCCTCGGGCGTGCTGTGTGCCCCGTAAATGTCAGCGGCATAAAGTAGGAACCAGGAAAACCCCTACAAGACCATGAGGTCAATCACACAAGGAAATTCTCAAATTTGAAATCAAGTAGGCAGACACAGGAACACTGAGCTGGAAACAGAGACAGATTCCTGAGGGCAGACCTGCCCGTTCAGTGACATCAACACCCCACGTGGACACGTGGACACCCGCACGAGCAGACACACGGACACACACGCAGACACAAAAACACACATGCACACCCACGGACACACTCACACACATATTCACACACATTTAAATGAAACTGAAGTCACATCGTGTGTACAGTCTGAGAGCTTCCTCTCCCCCCGTCACCGGGCACAGCCGCTCGTCACCGGCCGCGAGGACAGGGCCGGCGGGACCCAGACTGCCCGCGGCCCGCCCGTCCGCCGTCAGCCCTCTCCAGAGCCTAACAGCCGGCGCCCAGTGGGGACGGCTTGGAGCCCGCTGTTAGTTTGTGTCTGACCCTTTATCATAAGCGAATTTCAGAAATATTTTAAAACGTCCTTTTCGTCCTAAAGAAATGACCTTGTAATTGTAAAACCACTGCATGCCGAGGGTGCACAGCGGAAAGTAGATGACCCAGGACGCGCTTATCAAGCAGAAGGAGTTGAGCGGAATGGAAATGCAAAACTGCTTTTTTTCAGAAAAGTTTTTCAACCAAAATTGGTAAAAATTCATTGAACCATGAATTTATTCAACCATGTATCTGTGTGATTTGGGGCATTCAGCTCAGCGAGTAAGAAAAGCATCGTCTTCTCTCACGAACCCAGCCTGACCAGGAGACCAGGCCGCACGAGGGCACGGAAACAACCATGACAAGGAAGCCTGGGCGGCGGGGGCAGAGGGTCCCGGTCTACGGAGGCTGCTTGGTCACGGCGCCTCTGACACCGGATGTTTGGGCCTCCGTGTTTTCCGTAGTTCTGCCTGGCTTAGGCGTTCACATTTCTCCACAAATATGTTCCTAAGCATGCGTCGTGATCCCCGTTGTAGAGAGAACTGCGGTGCATTTGGAATGTTTTCAACGACCTGCGTCAAACTGCCATCACGGACGCCTCGGCGTTCCGGGCCGTGCGTACCTACTTCTAACCAGCCAGTGACCGAACTCCCTTGGCCTCCACGTGATTTTTGTCTGAACGTCAGGTCCTGTATGGTCCACCTTAAAGGCCTGTTGGTATCTCCACGTCCTGTAATGTCAGGACTCTGCACTGCTCCGGCTGCAGCCACGTCGGGGATCGGAGCGGTAACAGTGGATAATGGCGTGGATGGAACCGTGTCTCCGCGTTCCCGGCTTTCACAGAAACCCTGGGAGACTCTGTTCACACTGGCTCGAGGGGTCGGTAGCCCTTCTTTTCTGGTTTAAAAAAAGAAGTCTCGGGGCACCGGGGGGCACAGGCGGTGAGGTGTCCGACTCTTGGTCTCAGCTCAGGTCTTGTGCTCAGCGCCGTGAGTTCAAGCCCGACATTGGGCTCTACACCAGGCATGGAGCCTACTTTAAAGAAAAGGTCTTCCTGAGTTAGGAACTGTATCAGTTTCACAAACTCTGATGTTTTCTACAAAGTCCTTTTGGGTTTGCTTGACGCCATCGCCCAGTGTGTCTCCGCGACATCTGTCCGATGGCGTGCTGGGGAGGAAACCATTACCACCATCATCAGAAACTCCGTGGTGAGCTCCCGGGTCGCCGCGTCATCACCGGACGGTCCAGTGTTGCATTCGGGATGTTAATGTATGTTCATAAGCAGCATTGGTCTGAAGTCTCTTTTTGTTTTTATATTTGTCGAGCTTCCTAAGGTCTAAATTTTATAGTAAGTAGTGAAAATACACATTCCTTGTAGCGGAGAAGTGGACAAAAGCAGACACGCCCCCAGAAAAGTCGCCATACGTTATTTACATGGAAAAGCAATTTAACTTAGTAAATGCTACACACAAGTTCTTATTATGTGAGACTGTACACGTGTGTTTCTAGTTTCCAGAGTTTTGTCAGGGGGCAGCTGGTGGCGATGCCATCGCTCTACGTCCGCGTGAGTAAGTATTGTGTGGGTACCTGTGCACAGCTTCACGCATTCCTGCCTCGTCAAATCCTCACTAAGTGGCTGCTCTGAACCAAACATTGCATTAAGTACTGGGAATTCAAAGATGGAGGAAAGGTTAAGACACAGTCTTCATTTGGAAGGGCAAGTCTTCACTTCCAGAACATGGAGATCAGCACGAAAACTAAGGTGAGAGCCAGCGCGTCGGGCGACACAGTGAAGTCACTCAGGGGACAGCCAACGCGTCGGGCGACACAGCGCCGTCACTCAGGGGAGCGCCGCCGGTGTCTCCTCCAGCCGCAGAGCTGGGGTCTGGCCGGCGTGCGGGGCACATACATCGTGCACGGGCACACGTGGGCACCACCCAGTCCAAATTCTCCAGTTCATAACCTGCTGAGATGTAAAAGCAGATGAACCCTCAGTGACGTTTTCCAAGCCAGAGGGTAGTGATCTGCAGGAGATTATGAGAAATGGGGGAGGACGGAGGGTCCGGACGAGGGTGGAGAGGAGGAGCCGCCCCGAGAGCTCAGCCTTCCAGGAAGCCCAGTGTTCCCCGGGCGAGCAGCTCTCTTGGGGAAGCCGGCTGTCCTGCCACTTGGAACGGGAAGCTGACCTTGTTGGGATCTGCAGGAGACGCAGACAGAAGCCCCGTGGGGGGACTCCGGTGGGCTGTCCCCACGACACCTCCGCAGTCCGGGCAAGCTCTTGGGTGATCTGGAAGTGCCGGGGACGAGCAAATGCCCGGAGATGCTACACCTGCTGACATCTAGTCTTAATTTGAATTTTGAAAACAGTATCCGCGGGACCTGAACGCTGGAGCAGGTGGCACCACCGCCCGATAGTCAAAACAGTCCCATAGAATATGAAGGCAGCGCAAGCAGGGAAAGAACTACTGCCGCGTCCACTGAAAGAGCTGAACTTGTCAGGGAACAAAGCGGATGGGGGGGGGGGGGCGCTGTTAGAGGTCACTACACGCTGGCACTGTCCAGCCCCCAGACTGTCACAGCGGCCCACCACGTGATGCCGGCGATGGGGGACATCTGTAGGACCTGCGCCATCACAGCAAGGGCGAGCCTCATAGACGTGGTCACTCTGCCGCTCCACAGCAGTGTTGCATCCGCTCGCCCCTGCCCACAGGCGACACTAATCCCGGATGAACTAACATCTGCTTCTTGCTAGTGAGCCTGAAGTAAGAAATCTACCTTCGTGGCTGCCCCGGGCGGCCGGCTGAGAGCCCCCAGCCGTCGCCAGGAGAAGTCAGGTTCCATCGAAGGGCTCGGAAAACGTGTCTTGCTTCCTAGGGCTGCCTGCATAATTTCTTGTGTTTTAAGTATATTTTGAAACTAGAAAATCATTAGCCCTACGTATAGTTAAATACCTTTCCTTTTAATGGCTAGAATTGAATTTTTTTTAATGTTTGCTAATAAACAGTTTGGGAAACGTGTCATTAAGTAGATTAAAGAAACTTTCTCTTGAAATCTGACTTTCAAAATGGCCTTGACCAAATAGAAAGTCCAGAAAACCCAAAGGGATGAGCTCCGGGTCTTACCTGCAGGAGAACTTTCCGCCTGTCCTCCTCGAGAAGTCCTCTTGCGAGGGGCCAATCCGTCCCCCAGCTTTCTGTGGCGCTCACACAGCAGGCTGCGCGGGACGCTGTGTACGATCCCGTCACCACAGAGCTCACGCCTGGCCAAGGAGGACTACAAACCAATAAATAATCACTGATTAATAAGCCGGGACGCAGAGCCAGCCACCCCGGGGCGGAGCAGCGGATCGAACCAGGGGTCGGGACTCCGTCTCTTCCTCCCTGGGACCATGACGGCGAGTCTGAGCCCTGAGGTAGGACGTGGTTTTCCAGGACAAGAGCAAAGTCTGAAGTCCAGGCAGAGGGGACAGCAGCCCAAAGGCTGAAGAGCTCGGAACTCTCTTGGGGCATAAAGACATCCGGTGTCGCCCGTTCATTGAGGAAGGAAGGAAGGGCCCCGAGGGGGGTTGAGGATGGCCGGCAAGACCCGGCCTGACGTGGGCCTGTCTAGAGGCTGCCGCAAGGCCCGGGGACCGACCAGGAGTTACCGCAGCTGTGCATTTAGAAAGTCCCAGCGGCTCCTGTGCAGAGAGCGGATGCGGTAAGAATGACCAAGCCCGGGGGCTGGGAGGCCTCTCCGTGATCCAGGCGGCGCTGCCGGCCTCACTGTGGGGGCAGCTGGCGGAGCCCCGGCTCGCAGAAGGCTTCGACGGAGAGGCGAGCGTCGCTGGGCCTGGCAGCGCCACTGAGAGTCGTGGGAAGGCCCCGCCGGACCACAAGGCTCAGAAAGGCAGCGCTTCTTGTCATCGGGACCCAAAGCTGCGCGGCCTGCAGTCGTCCCAATCCTGCCACATGCCCAGGAACCCCGCCAGACAGCTGCGTCCTCCTGACTTGTCCTAAACGGGAAGTCATCGTTCAGGTACATCAAACGAGAAAGGCCAAGGTGTGTTGGAAAGGGGAAAGTGTGTCATTGGGTGATGTCATTGGGTTATTCAATGAAGCATTTACCTGTGAACACAGTCGATGAAGATTGTCGATTATCAGAAATGATCCAGTCTAATCTAAAAATGGGACTGAGAATACGGAAGCCTATTTTTTTTTTTTAAAAAAGGTTGTGTACCAGGGACAAGGCACTTGGGCTCAGGACAGGTGAATCACATCACGGTTTATTAGGAATCAGCTGTCTGGCCTGTTTCTGCCCCAAAGACCTTGCTTGTTGGGCGGTGACCACCAGATCTCCCAGCCAGGGTAGCTCGCAGGGCCCGGGACGCTGAGCCTCTGTCCCTGCTGGGCGCATCAGCTCCGCACGGAGCTGCAGACGTCAGCGCTCACGGAGACTGTCCCAGGAGGGACCAGGCAGGCGGGGCCCGTCGGGGAGACGACAAGCACACAGACACGCTTGGGACGGACAAGAGCAACGGGGACGAGGAGGAGAAAGTCGGGGAGGCAGCCGCTGTTCTCGCTGTCTGTCCACCCAGCGTTGGGGGCACGGTGTCGGAAACCGTGTGGCCCGGGGGTCTCCACGGGGCCCCAGCAGGAGCTCGGCAGGTCCTGAGAACACAGAGCCTGTCCTGCCCCTGAAGTCGGAGAAACGTCCTGTTGGGCAGAACCGTTACGTTTGGCAGAACTCCCGGGTCTGGGCGCTCTGCCTGCTCGGGGCCACAGGCCGCATCCCCAGGAGACCAGCTGGCACCGGTCTGGATCTGGGAAGCCTGAGGCCAGGAGGAGCCGGTCACGCCCGGGGGCTGTGGCAGAGCTGAGCGGGCGTGCGCGGGAGCCGAGCGGGTCCGGCTCCTCTCGCAAGCGGAGTGGGAAGCCAGAGCTGTGTTTTCAAGTCAGAGTGTTGGGAGCTGCTGCAAATTTACTCTTTGAATGAGAAAGTATTCGGGAACCAGGAGCATGTCGTTTCGTCCCAACACAAAGGTCTGGGCACAAGTATTTAACACATGGCCCGAGTCACCGCATCCACGTTGGTAGACGAGGGAGCTCCAGCCTGAGAGCTCGCAGGCTTGGCCGGTCTGGGTTAGTGTCCTCCTCTCGGGTCCCAAAGCCCATCACACCGTGTGGTCGTCCTCACCGGTGCTCACCCCAGGCCCCCTGCACTGAGGGCCGCGGGGGAGGTGGGGCTGGCAGCTTTGAGAAGCAGCCTCTCCCAGGACCCGCTTCCAGGACCCGAGCAACCACACGTATGTTTGCCTCCAGGTCGTGGCTCCCTGTGCCCCGTCCACCAGCATCTTCCAGGAGGGGCTCCAAAGCCAAGGTCTGCCGACAAGCCTACGGATGGAGAAACCCATTTGCGAGAGAGCAGCACACGCACGGCAGGTGCCCGCTTCCTGGTGAATCTGTGAGGACTGGCACGTGCTTATGGTGGAAAGAGAAACTCACAGCCGGAAACATGCGGCCGTCCAGCCTCACACCTGTTCTGTCGAGGTCTGAGGCTGTCGTATGAGCTTGGGAACTTTGTAGGGAACAAGCTCTCAACGATTTAGTCTTGATCACAGCTTTTTTAAAAAATGTGCGTACACGTGTATATATTCTAGTTTCCCAGAAAGGAAGGGGCTGGGACCGTCCCCTAGAGGCTGACACTTCAAGACGATGCTAGGATCCTGTCGACAGGATTGTGATGCCCAGTTTTAAGCAGGAATCACAACCATCATACAAGGTTTCCTTCTGAACTGTCTGACCTCAGTTTCTAATTCCACATGGATTACAAGGAATCTCAAGAAGATTGTGTCTGGTAGGAAAGGAGCAAGCCGCAGGTCTGTCTTATTAAAGGAGCTTGACTATGCTTGAAGATGAATTAAAAACACTGCAGGTGCCGTGAGAAAGATGGGTTACAGCATCCTGAGAGATCCGGGAAGTCATTACGGCTCCAGCATCCCTGGAACCGGGACCGAAGCCCCCAGGAACTGGGGTAGATCCAGAAGCCACGGAATATTACTTTTTGACATTAGTCAGCAAGATGTGAAGAGACTCAGCCAGCTGTTTCTTTTTCCAGAACATAAGTAGAAGAAGTGTGACGGGGATCGGATCTTCACAGGCCCAAGGCGTCTCTCCAAAATACCAGCGCGTACGCGTTTTAAGAGTTTTGAGTCTCTCTGTTGCACAAGATGAACAATGAATGTTGTCCCAGAAGCGGGACCTGGACTAAATGCCTGGACTAAATAAACCAAGAATTCCTGGTTCATTGTTGTTGGGGCTTTTTTTCTTTTTAAGAAAAAGACCCGTTACTTAGGGGGCGCTCTGGGCACTGCTGTCATTGGACTGGAAGAGGGCCGTGCGTTGTGCCGCGGGGGACTTGGACAGGGGCCCGTTGTCCTTGGGGGCCTGAGCGGGGTCCCCGGAGCTGGGGACTGGGGTTCCCGCTCCGCACGCTCGCCGCCTCCCAGCTGCTTCATGCTGACACAGCGCAGGGGACCAGAGAAGAAGCGTCTGGGGCGCTGCAGGGGCGCACAGCCCGCGCACAGCCCGCCCCCGCCTGTGCCTTAATTAACAGCAGAAATGGATTACGAACGGGTTTCTTGGGAAACTGCTGTTTCCTCAAAAGACCATGCGTCTTATGAGGAAACAGTGCCTGAACTCAACTTTTATCTTACTGATTTATTTTAAAGATCTGATTTATTTATTTGTCAGAGAGAGCACGGACAGGGAGAGGGAGAAGCAGGCTCCCAAGGGGGACTCAATCCCAGGACCGTGGGATCCTGACCTGAGCTGAAGGGAGATGCCTCACCAACTGAGCCCCCAGACGCCCCTCAACCTTTACGTTAAAAAACAGAAGCCAACATGCAGGGTTCTGATGCAGGTCGGGGCGGCAGGGAGCTCCCCCGGGGGCAGGGACGCAGGGCTGTGCCAGGCGGGCTCCATCGCAGGACTCCTGAGGCCCGGCCGGCCGTAATGAGGAAGGGGCCGGCTTCTAGGGCAGGAAAAAACGGCAAACCATGCTCAGAGGCCCCAGAGCCTGTGGCCGCCTCCTCCTCCGCGTGAGGACGGCTCCAGTGTTGGGAGACAACGAGCTCCTCTCCAAGAGCCGCCGGGCTCTGAGCCGCACTGGAGCCCTTGGTAATGGACGCTGGTTACCGTGTGAGACGCCCCAGTAAAGGGAGCTCTGGCTGAAATGCCTCCCAACGTCCAGTTTGGAACGCTCCGGCAGACCGTGGACGCTAATTCTGCACACGCAGCGGAGGAAGGGGGGAGCCACGGAAGCTCCAGGAAGGGCCCTTGGCTGTGGGCAGCGTCGTCCATCCCACGGGAGACCCGGGGGCGCCTGTCGCCCCGAGGTTTGCTTCTCACTATTTGATTTATTTCCATTGTGAAGAGGAATTTTGCAGAACACCAAGATTGCCAGCATTTTTAAGTTTATAGCGATCTTCAGAAAGAAAGAAAGAGACGGAGAAAGAAAGGAAGGAAGAAAACCGACGACCAGTGCCGTCATGTGAGACTCCAGTCTAAGCGACGGCACGTTGGGAATGCCCAGGGTACAAAGGCTGAGGTCCCCGGCCCTCCACGCCGCACCCCACGGCCCCGGGCAGGCCCTCATCCCTCCCAAGCCCGTCCCCCACCCGCCGCTCCTGGAAGGTCACCCCCGGAGCAGCCCCGTCTCCTCCTGGGCTCTCCCTGAGCGGGATGGGGAGGTGCGCGAGGGTTGAGGGTCGGGAGGGGTGGGGCGGACGGGACCTCAGCCCCGCGGGGAGGCAAGCCGCTCCCCCTCCTCCCCTCCTCCGCTCACTGGAGGCCTGGCTCTGGGCGAGGCGCTCCCGTCCAGAGTCTCTGCCAAGACCCAGCAGGGCCAGGCGGTGCCTTTACGCCAGGCAGCCGGGAGGGTCTGCAGCGCAGCTCCCTAGGCCTCCTGGCCATCCCGCCACGCGTGGGCGACTTCCTGGGCCTCCTGGCCATCCCGCCACGCGTGGGCGACTTCCTGGGCCCCCTGGCCATCACTGTACGTGTTTCAAGTGGCCACATTCCTTGGGGAAACTGGTGAGAGTGGGGAGTTCAGATCCTTCCAACGCTCGCAAGTCACTGGTTTGAAGCCGGTCGCAGGCTGAGCTCCTCGGCCCAGCCTAGCCCCGACCTTGGGACCCACTCTGCCTGCGCCCCTGTCCCTGCCTGGCGCCAGCCCCCAGGGCTCTGGCTCATCCCACGGCCTCCGGCTTCTTCCACAGACGACTTTGGCTTGGACACAGCAAAGACTGGCTTGGGGGAGGCTCATGAACTTTCCCAGCCTGGGGGGTGCTGGCCCATCCGCTGCCGCCGCACTCCTGAGGACCGAGGCGGACCCTGGGAAACTTGCCCATGCCGGGCCCTGACATTATACTTCGCTGCAGCCGGAGAAGGGCACTTGCCCCTGAAGACCTCAAAGCTTGTGCATTTCTAAGTATTTGTAAAAAGGCTTCAGCTGCAAGGTCCCAGAGCCCAGGCCCCTTTGTGGTTAACTGAAAAAACTTTGGCTGTGAGCACAGCCCTGTGGACCGGCACTGTGAGGAGTCAGGTGCAGGCCTGTGGGACCAAGGGCTCCTTCCAGAAGGGGACAAGCCCCAGACCAGGAGATCCACCCGCTGACCAAGCCCAGCTGGGCCGTCAGCTGGATACAGCACAGGGAGGCTGTCCACCCAGCTGTGGTGTCTGTTTGGTGCCGAGGGCAGGACACAGCTTTCTGGGACATTCCCCAGGGTGAATGTGGGTAATGGTGTGGTCTCTGTGCATCTGCCTCCTTCCTTTACTGGTCTTGACCCCGAATTATGTATAAAAGAGCAAAAAATATCCTCAAGTGGAAACCATCTAACTTGAGAGAAAGATCCAAGGGTTTGCCTTGGTCACGCGGGGGTCCACTCTCAGCAGCATCAGAAAGCAAGCGACAAACCGATGGCCATGACTGCGTGCTCAGCTCAGAACATCACCCAGGCCCTGGATTCCTTCAGAGTCGCGTCTGATTAGTGAGGGCGGCACGTACGGCCCGTGTGTGCGCTGCTCTGGGAAGCAGCCCCCAGCGGCGTGTTTCTAGCGTGTTAAGGTGTTGGAACACTCTTGATCTATGACTTCACCCAGTGAGATGCTAACAAGATATTTTTAATCAAAAGCCAACTGAACATGCGGTGAATTCAAAATGGGACACGGACGGTCCGCGCGGAGCTGCCTTCTGAGCTCGCTGCAGACACACCGGGTGTGAATTAGGACGCGTGAAACGCACACATGGTTTCAGCCCACAGATTCCGCCCTCAAAAGTAGAAAATTGCAGACTCCTGCGGCAGGGGGTCTGGGAGCGGATCCCGGAGGAGCCTGCTGGTCAGCTGCCAGGGAGAGGGCAGGATTGCCGGGCGTCGGAGCGTGTCTGTGTGGGGCTGTGGGAGGCGCTCGCTCTGCAGTCTGTGGAGACTCGGCCTGTCGCATGTCCCCCATCGAGGGGGGAAGCTGGGCCGAGGACGGAGCCTGACGGGGACGCCCACACCCACAGGCCACCTTGCTCACCGAATCCCAAGCCCCAGCCTGGGACATGGTCTCAATCCTGTCCGTGGGCCCTGCCGCGTGGCGCTCACCGTGGACCGGGGCCGGGGGTTCTGAAGTGCTTATGGTTGGTGGAGTGAGTGCCCCTTCCTGCCATTTCGAAAACCTAAATAATTTTGAACAAGGAACCTCGCATTGTCAGTTTGCACTGGGCCCCAAAATCACATCGCTGACGGCTCCCTGACCCCGCTGGGGCCGACCAGTGCCCCCGGCCGGACTTTCCAGGGGGTTTGCAGGTGTCGCCTGCTCACTCTTCGGTGAGAGATCCTTTTCTTTGTGTTCCCCGTGTCACCTAACCAGCTACCGTGTCATCTGTCGCCGGACATTTCCACCCTGCCTTAGACGTATCCAGGACAGGATCCCGGGAAGGCACCGAGGCCCTGGGGACGGCCACGGAGTCACCCATGCTGGGAGGGAGGACGGGAGGAGACGAGGGGAGGGGCAGAGGGGGCCCCACGGCCTGGGGGCAGAGCTGCGAGGAGCCTGAGCCCATGGGCTGCTCCTTCCCCTCCGGGCCGGGAGCAGTGTTCCCGGGTTTGAGCACCAACAGACGAGCCGCCTGTGTCCCCACGGACACCCCACCGCCGCGCCGTTCCTTACCGAGACTGAAAACAGAGACAGGAAAAGAAACAAAATCATTTCAATTCATGCTTTTAACTCTAAAATCCCTTTTTGTACATTTAGCTACATTTAGCTCCATACATTTTTTAAAATTAAAATGTATCCATTCTCTGATTCCTTATGTGCGCACATACATGTGTGCCTCGGTGTGCGAGAGGGAGAGGGAGAGACAGAGGAGGAAGAGTGCGGGAGACCTCCGATGTGCGCTCAGGCAGCCGGGAGGCACAGGCGGGAAGGAGCCCCTCCCTGTCCTCCGGGCCCCGGTTTGGAAAGCATCCCAGGACGGACACAGCCCTCTTTCTGGGAGCACCGAGTTCTCGAGATCAGCTCGTTCAGAGCTCGGAGGCTACAGCGGGCACTAGAGCCGAGGTCCCCACCCGCCGCCCCGTCACAGCTGTCCCCTGTCCGAAGGAGAGCGCCCGACGCTTTACCCGCTGCGGACACACGCAGCATGGAACCAAGTGCCCTCCGAGCAGCTCCTGTGCTCCCGGCCACACTGCAGCTGCTTCCGCCTCTCTCCTGCCTAATTTTTCCCGGCACCTGCCGGTGGAGCTGCCAACTCCCACAACTCATTATCGGAGCCCGAGCCTGATCCGCAAACATCAGGCTCTCAATCCTCATATTAAAAACAAACGTAGTCCGTCTCCTGACTTGAAGTCCAACTTTAAATTGGAAAAAGTTCACCGTCTCTCCTCGGTCAGACCCAGCGCAGGCGGAGCCCCCACCCCGCACGTTCCAGCGGGGCCGCGATGCGCTAATGACATTCACCTGCAGCCCCACGTGAACTAATTAAAACTCTTAATTGTACCTTTTCACATAAAGTGGAAGATTTTAGAAAATGGATTCTGTGTGGCTTCGTTTCTAAAAGTCCCCCAACAGAGTTAGCGCCGGCCGTTCCGGCAGGAGGCCAACGGGGAGCTCCCACCCTGCTCCTGCCCGAGCGTCTGTTCCACCCGGTCCTGCGGGGCTGGGGTGGGGCCGGCGGGGCGGACACGGACCGTCCTGAGTCCGCACACGCCCACCACGTGTCCCCTCCTTTCTCCCCGGGGCCGTGCGGACCGCAGCACCGGAGGGGACCGCGCGGCCCGGCTGCCGGTGTCCTATGTTCACGGGGTGGCCAGGGCTCCGGCCGCAGAAGCCTGGCACCTCCCGTTGTCCGCAGGGAGCCTCCTCTCTGCCCCTCCGGGTCCTCCCCCTCCTCTCCCTCCTCCCTCCCTGCTCCTCCTCCCCCGCCCGCCCGCACACTGTGGGCTTCGCGCGGCCACGTCCCCCTCCACCAGCCGCACGCCTGTCGCGGGTCTTGGGAACAGAGAAAATGCTTGCTATTTCACAGAAGGGACGGACCAGACGTGACCTCTGGGGAGGAAATTTCAGTCTGGCACGTGTTCGGTTCCCAGGACACCTGCAGGGGGGGAGGAGCTTCCTGCAGGGCACACTGGGGGCAGGGCAGGGAGAGGCCAGGGGCGCAGGCGGAGCCCACCTGGCCCTCCTCAGACGGGAGGGACGCTAGGCTGCAGACGCTGTCTCTGCCTGTCATCTCCTGGGAGCTGGGACACCAGCCTGCCTGGCCGAGCTCGAGGCCAGCCGGGGGTGAACGGCAAAAAACCACAGAACGGCCATGTCCTTCTCCTAGCACTGACGCCTTTGCCCTCTCGCTGGCTCCGAGCTGGAGGCTGTCGGGGAAGTGACAAGAGGATCCCGGGGAGCCCCTGTGGGAGGCCCAGCTCACGAAGCTGTCCATGACCCCATGAGCCGTTGAGCGACGGAGACATGCCCTTGGGTAGTGCGAGGAGCACCCGTGCTGAACCGGGGGAGGGACGGACTGTCTCCAGAGAGGGATTCGGTCACCGGGAAGGAAGGGGAAGCTCAGGTTTCAGCTCTTTAGGGAAACTGGGGGAGATCCAAGACCTGCGGAGCGCAGAGGCCACGTCTGATGGGAACTGAGGACCGATGCCCCAGAGCTCGGGACGGTGGGATGGGGCGGGTAGGTGTGATGGGTCAGCCGCCGGGAGCGGCGGGGCTGTCAGTCCCTCTCTCCGTGCCCGGGGTTATGTCTGCTGAGTTGTAGCTGCCACGACCCTTGGAGGCACGAGCAGACTCAGAGGAGCTGGCATGCAGCCAGAGGGACGAGACGGAGCCCAGGGCTCCCCTCCTTTGTGGGTGACTTCCAGAGCCTCCGGGGCAGCAGTTAAGACAGGCTTGGTTCTTGGGGGGGAGGAGTCAAGATGGCGGAGAAGTAGCAAGCTGAGACTGCTTCAGCTAGCCGGAGATCAGCTAGATAGCTTATCTAAAGATTGCAAACACCTGAAAATCCATCGGCAGATCGAAGAGAAGAAGAACAGCAATTCTGGAAACAGAAAAACAACCACTTTCTGAAAGGTAGGACCGGCGGAGAAGTGAATCCAAAGCGACGGGAAGATAGACCCCGGGGGGAGGGGCCGGCTCCCGGCAAGCGGCGGAGCAACCGCGCACAAAATCAGGACTTTTAAAAGTCTGTTCCGCGGAGGGACATCGCTCCAGAGGCTAAACCCGAGCGAAGCCCACGCGGGGTCAGCGTGGCCTCAGGTCCCGCAGGGTCACAGAAGGATCGGGGGTGTCTGAGTGTCGCAGAGCTTGCGGGTATTGGAACGGGAAAGCCGGCTACAGAGACAGAGCCGACAGTAAGCTCGCAGCTCCGTGTTACCTTGAACCGGTCGCAGGCTCGGTGAGCTCGGAGCGCGGCCGGAGGTCAGGCAGACGGGAGTAACTGGGCGCGGTTCTCTGAGCGCGCACTGAGGAGTGCGGCCCTGGGCTCTCGGCTCCTCCGGGCCGGAGACCAGGAGGCCGCCATTTGTATTCCCGTCCTCTGGAACTCTACGGAAAGCGCTCAGGGAACAAAAGCTCCTGAAAGCAAACCCGAGCGGATTACTCACCCCGGCCCCGGGTAAGGGCGGTGTAATTCCGCCTGGGGCAAAGACACTTGAGAATCACTACAACAGGCCCCTCCCCCAGAAGATCAACAAGAAATCCAGCCGAGACCAAGCTCACCTACCAAGGAGTGCGGTCTCAATACCAAGGAGAGCAGCAGAATTCCAGAGGAGGAGAAAGCCAAGCACGGAACTCATGGCTTTTTTCCTGTGATTTTTTTTAGTCTTGCAGTTAATTTAATTTTTTCTTTTTCATTTTTTTTTTTTTTTCTCGCCTTCGGGTAAAATTTTTTTTTTTTTTAACTGTTACCTTTTTCTTTTTAAACGATTTTTTACTAGTTTATCTAATATATATATATTTTTTTTTACATTTTTCTTAGGTGTTTTCTTTTTTTAAAAAAAATTTTTTTTTTTTTTTTTTTTTTTTTTTTTTTTTTTTTTTTTTTTCTTTCTTCCTTTTTGAACCTCTTTTTATCCCCTTTCTCCCCACTCACGATTTTGGATCTCTTCTAATTTGGCTAAAGCATATTTTCCTGGGGTTGTTGCCACCCTTTTAGTATTTTACTTGCCCCTTCATTTACTCTTATCTGGACAAAATGACAAGACGTAAAAATTCACCACAAAAAAAAGAACAAGAGGCAGTACCGAAGGCTAGGGACCTAATCAATACAGACATCGGTAATATGTCAGATCTAGAGTTCAGAATGACAATTCTCAAGGTTCTAGCCGGGCTCGAAAAAGGCATGGAAGATATTAGAGAAACCCTCTCGAGAGATATAAAAGCCCTTTCTGGAGAAATAAAAGAACTAAAATCTAACCAAGTTGAAATCAAAAAAGCTATTAATGAGGTGCAATCAAAAATGGAGGCTCTCACTGCTAGGATAAATGAGGCAGAAGAAAGAATTAGTGATATAGAAGACCAAATGACAGAGAATAAAGAAGCTGATCAAAAGAGGGACAAAAACAGCTACTGGACCACGAGGGGAGAATTCGAGAAATAAGTGACACCATAAGACGAAAAAAACATTAGAATAATTGGGATTCCAGAAGAAGAAGAAAGTGAGAGGGGAGCAGAAGGTATACTGGAGAGAATTATGGGGAGAAATTTCCCCAATATGGCAAAGGGAAACAAGCATCAAAATTCAGGAGGTTCAGAGAATGCCCCTCAAAAAAATAAATAAGAATAGGCCCACACCCCGTCACATAATAGTAAAATTTACAAGTCTCAATGACAAAGAGAAAAATCCTGAAAGCAGCCCGGGAAAAAGAAGTCTGTAACATACAATGGGTAAAAATATTAGATTGGCAGCTGACTTATCCACAGAGACCTGGCAGGCCAGAAAGAGCTGGCATGATATTTTCAGAGCACTAAACGAGAAAAACATGCAGCCAAGAATACTATATCCAGCTAGGCTATCATTGAAAAATAGAAGGAGAGATTAAAAGCTTCCAGGACAAACAACAACTGAAAGAATTTGCAAATACCAAACCAGCTCTACAGGAAATATTGAAAGGGGTCCTCTAAGCAAAGAGAGAGCCTACAAGTGGTTAGGTAGATCAGAAAGGAACAGAGACCATATACAGTAACAGTCACCTTACAGGCAATACAATGGCACTAAATTCATATCTCTCAATAGTTTACCCTGAATGTGAATGGGCTAAATGCCCCTGTCAAAAGACACAGGGTATCAGAATGGATAAAAAAACAAAACCCATCTATATGTTGCCTCCAAGAAACACATTTTAAGCCCGAAGACACCTCCAGATTTAAAGTGAGGGGGTGGAAAAGAATTTACCATGCTAATGGACATCAGAAGAAAGCAGGAGTGGCAATCCTTATATCAGATCAATTAGATTTTAAGCCAAAGACTGTAATAAGAGATGAGGAAGGACACTATATCATACTCAAAGGGTCTGTCCAACAAGAAGATTTAACAATTTTAAATATCTATGCCCCCAACGTGGGAGCAGCCAACTATATAAACCAATTAATAACAAAATCAAAGAAACACATAAACAACAATACAATAATAGTAGGGGACTTTAATATTCCCCTCACTGAAATGGACAGGTCATCCAAGCAAAAGATCAGCAAGGAAATAAAGGCCTTAAATGACACACTGGACCAGATGGACATCACAGATATATTCAGAATATTTCATCCCAAAGCAACAGAATACACATTCTTCTCTAGTGCACATGGTACATTCTCCAGAATAGACCACATCCTCGGTCCTAAATCAGGACTCAACCGGTATCAAAAGATTGGGATCATTCCCTGCATATTTTCAGACCACAATGCTCTAAAGCTAGAACTCAACCACAAAAGGAAGTTTGGAAAGAACCCAAATACATGGAGACTAAAGAGTATCCTTCTAAAGAATGAATGGGTCAACCGGGAAATTAAAGAAGAATTGAAAAAAAATCATGGAAACAAATGATAATGAAAAATACAACGGTTCAAAATCTGTGGGGACACAACAAAGGCAGTCCTGAGAGGAAAATATATAGCGGTACAAGCCTTTCTCAAGAAACAAGAAAGGTCTCAGGTACACAACCTAACCCTACACCTAAAGGAGCTGGAGAAGGAACAAGAAAGAAACCCTAAGCCCAGCAGGAGAAGAGAAATCATAAAGATCAGAGCAGAAATCAATGAAATAGAAACCAAAAAAACAATAGAACAAATCAACGAAACTAGGAGCTGGTTCTTTGAAAGAATTAATAAAATTGATAAACCCCTGGCCCGACTTATCAAAAAGAAAAGAGAAAGGACCCAAATAAATAAAATCATGAATGAAAGAGGAGAGATCACAACTAACACCAAGGAAATACAAACTATTATAAGAACATACTATGAGCAACTCTACGGCAATAAATTTGACAATCTGGAAGAAATGGATGCATTCCTAGAAAACATATAAACTACCACAACTGAACCATGAAGAAATAGAAAGCCTGAACAGACCCCATAACCAGTAAGGAGATTGAAACAGTCATTAAAAATCTCCAAACAAACAAAAGCCCAGGGCCAGACGGCTTCCCGGGGGAATTCTACCAAACATTTAAAGAAAGAACTAATTCCTATTCTCCTGAAACTGTTCCAAAAAATAGAAATGGAAGGAAAACTTCCAAACTCATTTTATGAGGCCAGCATCACCTTGATCCCAAAACCAGACAAGGATCCCACCAAAAAAGAGAGCTATAGACCGATATCCTTGATGAACACAGATGCGAAAATACTCAACAAAATACTAGCCAATCGGATTCAACAGTACATTAAAAAGATTATTCACCACGACCAAGTGGGATTTATTCCAGGGCTGCAAGGTTGGTTCAACATCCGCAAATCAGTCAATGTGATACAACACATCAATAAAAGTAAGAACAAGAACCATATGATACTCTCAATAGATGCTGAAAAAGCATTTGACAAAGTACAACATCCCTTCCTGATCAAAACTCTTCAAAGTGTAGGGATAGAGGGCACATACCTCAATATCATCAAAGCCATCTATGAAAAACCCACCGCAAATATCATTCTCAATGGAGAAAAACTGAAAGCTTTTCCGCTAAGGTCAGGAACACGGCAGGGATGTCCATTATCACCACTGCTATTCAACATCGTACTAGAGGTCCTAGCCTCAGCAATCAGACAACAAAAGGAAATTAAAGGCATCCAAATCGGCAAAGAAGAAGTCAAATTATCACTCTTCGCAGATGATATGATACTATATGTGGAAAACCCAAAAGACTCCACTCCAAAACTGCTAGAACTTATACAGGAATTCAGTAAAGTGTCAGGATATAAAAATCAATGCACAGAAATCAGTTGCATTTCTCTACACCAACAGCAAGACAGAAGAAAGAGATATTAAGGAGTCAATCCCATTTACAATTGCATCCAAAACCATAAGATACCTAGGAATAAACCTAACCAAAGAGGACACAGAATCTATACTCAGAAAACTATAAAGTACTCATGAAAGAAATTGAGGAAGACACAAGACACAAAGAAATGGAAAAAATGTTCCATGCTCCTGGATTGGAAGAATAAATATTGTGAAAAATGTCTATGCTACCTAAAGCAATCTACACATTTAATGCAATTCCTATCAAAGTACCATCCATCTTTTTCAAAGAAATGGAACAAATAATTCTAAAATTTATATGGAACCAGAAAAGACCTCGAATAGCCAAAGGGATATTGAAAAAGAAAGCCAACGTTGGTGGCATCACAATTCCGGACTTCAAGCTCTATTACAAAGCTGTCATCATCAAGACAGCATGGTACTGGCACAAAAACAGACACATAGATCAATGGAACAGAATAGAGAGCCCAGAAATAGACCCTCAACTCTATGGTCAACTAATCTTCGACAAAGCAGGAAAGAATGTCCAATGGAAAAAAGACAGCCTTTTCAATAAATGGTGCTGGGAAAATTGGACAGCCACATGCAGAAAAATGAAATTGGACCATTTCCTTACACCACACACAAAAATAGACTCAAAATGGATGAAGGACCTCAATGTACGAAAGGAATCCATCAAAATCCTTGAGGAGAACACGGGCAGCAACCTCTTCGACCTCTGCCGCAGCAACATCTTCCTAGGAACAACGCAAAAGGCAAGGGAAGCAAGGGAAAAAATGAACTACTGGGATTTCATCAAGATCAAAAGCTTTTGCACAGCAAAGGAAACAGTTAACAAAATCAAAAGACAACTGACAGAATGGGAGAAGATATTTGCAAACGACATATCAGATAAAGGACTAGTGTCCAGAATCTATAAAGAACTTAGCAAACTCAACACCCAAAGAACAAATAATCCAATCAAGAAATGGGCAGAAGACATGAACAGACATTTCTGCAAAGAAGACATCCAGATGGCCAACAGACACATGAAAAAGTGCTCCATATCACTTGGCATCAGGGAAATACAAATCAAAACCACAATGAGATATCACCTCACACCAGTCAGAATGGCTAAAATCAACAAGTCAGGAAATGACAGATGCTGGCGAGGATGCGGAGAAAGGGGAACCCTCCTACACTGTTGGTGGGAATGCAAGCTGGTGCAGCCACTCTGGAAAACAGCATGGAGGTTCCTCAAAAATGTTTGAAAATAGAACTGCCCCTATGACCCAGCAATTGCACTATTGGGTATTTACCCTAAAGATACAAATGTAGTGATCCAAAGGGACACATGCACCCGAATGTTTATAGCAGCAATGTCCACAATAGCCAAACTATGGAAAGAACCTAGATGTCCATCAAACAGATGAATGGATCAAGAAGATGTGGTATATATACATAAATGGGAATACTATGCAGCCATCAAAAGAAATGAAATCTTGCCATTTGCAACAACATGGATGGAACTAGAGCGTATCATGCTTAGCGAAATAAGTCAAGCAGAGAAAGACAACTATCATATGATCTCCCTGATATGAGGAAGTGGTGATGCAACATGGAGGCTTAAGTGGGTAGAAGAATAAATGAAACAAGATGGGATTGGGAGGGAGACAAACCATAAGTGACTCTTAATCTCACAAAACAAACTGAGGGTTGCCGGGGGGAGGGGGTTGGGGAGAAGGGGGTGGGATTATGGACATTGGGGAGGGTATGTGATTTGGTGAGTGCTGTGAAGTGTGTAAACCTGGTGATTCACAGACCTGGGGATAAAAAAAATATATGTATATAAAAAATATATGTTTAAAAAATAAATAAAAAAAAAAAAAAAAAAAAAAAAAAAAAAAAAAAAAAAAAAAAAAAAAAAGAGAAAGTTCTGGAAAATGGCTGACAAGCCAACTTGATATGGATCCTGAGGTTCAAGTGTGTGAATACATTTTGAAAAGTGTGAATCTGCAAAATATTCTAATAATCTTAAAATTATTTTTAATTTTAAAAAAAAAAAAAAAAAAAAAAAAAAAGTTATTATTGGAGCACCTGGGTGGCTCAGTCGTTAAGCGTCAGCTTTCAGCTCAGGTCATGATCCCACGGTCTTGGGATCAAACCCCACATCAGGCTCCCTGCTTGACAGGAAGCCTGCTTCTCCCTTTCCCACTCCCCTGCTTGTGTGGGAAGCATGTCTCCCTCTGTCAAATAAATAAATACAATCTTTTTAAGAAAATAAAGTAATTACCTCTGTCAAAAAAAAAAAAAAAAAAAAAAAAAAAAAAAAAAAAAAAAAGACAGGCTTGGTTCTTGAAACCTGCTTATACTGCCTCATTGCATAAACGTCTCTAAGGAGAATCATGTCGTCGGCCTTCAAACTTAGGACTGGGACCTTTGAGATCTCTTGGGAATTGCGTGCTCGGGGGGTCGCAGCATAGCAGGACAGATCCTCTTGAGCTGAGCTGGAGCGGGAGAAGGCCCGTCTCGGGTGTGGCGTGACCCCTGGGGAAAAGAGCAGGCCACCAGTCTTCCTGGGACTGGACGGGGCTCCCAGCAGTTGGAAACGGGCACCGGAATAGCAGCCTGGCCCCCCTGGCCTAGCTTCTCACGTCTGCCCCACAAGGCCAGATTCCAGAAAGGACATCCCGACACCAGCAAGACAGGAATGGGCTCACGAGTTGCCCTCTCCCCAGAACTGCGCATCCAGACAGCAGTGGCCAGGCTGCAATGAGCCTGAAAATATTTTTAATGATGACTGAAGGGATGTCCTAACGACCTGTTGGAAGTGATCTTCTTAAATGTCAACGCCATTCATCTTTAATGAGAAAACAAAATCTTCTGGCATTATTAGTCTTTAGAATTAGAGAACACAAGGGGTTGAAATTCTGGTCATTTTCAAAACCTAAAAAGGAGGGACCATTAAAACCTTGGATTCGGTATAATTTGCCTGCCTGGGTCTCCGTGAGCACCGCCGCCATCTGTAGCTGCGGCTGGCTGGTTAGTAGCGGTGCTGCCTTGTGACGCGTGGCTCAGTGCCACCCTGCCAGCCAGCAAAGGCACGTTTTGGAGATTCAGGCTGTGTAAGTTAGACCAAAAAAATCATCAAGATAGATAGCATGTGTTGAAGAGGATGTGGAGAAAGGGGACCCTCTTACACGGTTGGTGGGAATGCAGGTTGGTGCAGCCTCTTTGGAGAACAGTGTGGAGATTCCTCAAGAAATTAAAAATAGAGCTTCCCTATGACCCTGCCATTGCACTACTGGGTATTTACCCCAAAGATACAGATGTCGTGAAAAGAAGGGCCATCTGTACCCCAAATGTTTATAGCAGCAATTGCCACATTCGCCAAACTATGAAAAGAACCAAGATGCCCTTCAGTGGATGAATGGATAAGGAAGATGTGCTCCATATACACTATGGAGTATGATGCCTCCATCAGAAAGGATGAATACCCAACTTTTGTAGCAACATGGGGCGGGACTGGAAGAGATGATGCTGAGTGAAATAAGTCAAGCAGAGAGAGTCAATTATCATATGGTTTCACTTACTTGTGGAGCATAACAAATATCATGGAGGACATGGAGAGGACGTTAGAGAGGAGAAGGGAGTTGGGGGGGAAATTGGAAGGGGGAGGGGAGAGAGACTATGGACTCTGAAAAAAAATCAATCTGAGGGGTTTGAAGTGGCGGGGGGTGGGAGGGTCGGGGTACCGGGTGCTGGGTATTGTGGAGGGCATGGATTGCATAGAGCACTGGGTGTTGGTGAAAAAATAATGAATACTGTTATGCTGAAAGTAAAAAAAATAATAATAAAAAAATTAAAAAAGATAAAGTAAAAAATTTTAAAAAAACCAAAAAAAAAAAAAAAGATAGAAAAGTTTTCAATAAGGTGATGAAAAAGGGCTGTTGGCACATCGGGGAAGAAGCAGAACGCGGAGGTGAGACCGTTGCTGGAGTCAGGAGCCCCCAAACCTGGGCACCCCACCACTTTGAACGGTCCCAGAACCGCTCCCTCTCCCCAAGCCTGGGCCCCAGCTTCTGCACCTGGAAGAGGACATGGCATCATTGCTCGGACCCACAAGGTTTGCACGCAAGTGGCGCAGGGCCTCTGGGGTGACAGGGACACCGGTCCGGCGACCTGCGTCTCCATCTCTATGACGCTGCACATCCACTAAGGAAAAGAGTTCACTGACTTCCAAACAGAGGTTTGAATACAACCCGTGTGTTGGTTTAAACACCACAAACCCACAGGAAGCTTCAGACCAGTTTTACAGCTTATTTCAGTAAGCCTCATCCCAGGACCACAGGGACACGCGCCGTGCCTGCACCGACTGTTCCTGAGACACTCTCTGCAGCTGAGCTAAGGGGACAGGGGCTGAGGCACGAGCTCAGCTCCTTCTCCAAATCCCATGGTGCTTGTTATGTCCCCTCGCCAGGAGCTCACCGCGTATCCCCTGGAAACGGCTCTCACAGCAAGGGGACTTCACCGTCACCGCACAAAGCTCGTCCCAGCACACGACTAATACACATTCACACTCCACCAGGCACATTTTTTTAAAAGTCTATATTTAAACACTGGCACTGAGTGCTGAGATCCTTGAAAAATAACGTGAGCTGGGTGCAGCACTGAGAATTCGGTTAGTTATTTTAATTTTATGTCTTATTATGGAATATGATGAAAAGGAAAGCTCAACATCCTTCAGAGCCTGCATTTCCAAATTCTCTGGAAAGTGTCTGTTTTCTAAAAAATAAAGTGGAAGTGAGGATGTACACAACGAGCCAGCGAGATTCACGGACTACGTCATACAAACCGCGGGAAGCCAGCTCACAGGAAACAGTGGTGCCAAGTGACCTTTCAGACTCACAGGGAAAATGTCTCTCAGAGAAAACATATTAAATTTTACATTTCCGGTCATCCCTTTGGATCCACACACCCTGCCTTCAAGAAACAGACACCATCCCTGGGGCAGGAGCGTCAAGCACACTGCGTCTGGGTTGGCCGGGACCTCTGGGGATTTCTGCCCTCAGGTTCCCTGTGGCTGCCCAGCTGGGTGCTCCGTAACGTGTGTACGGTCGCCTCCACATGGCACCCGCTGACCTGTGGGGTCCCTGCAGGCAAGGGTAGCCCCCAGCTGGCGGGGGTAAGTTCTGCAAATGTGGGTGCAGAACCTTCTGTGAGGCAGTTCCATAGATAGCCAGCCCAGTGCTCCGACACTGCTATGCCAGCACACAAGACACGCACACGGACGTGCACACATGCATGACACACGCACAGGGAAGTATGTGTGTGTGCACAAGTGTGCACACGGGGATGCATGGGGTGCACACATGCACATGCACACACATGCACATATATACATGTGCACACGTGTACACACCATGTCTGTGCACACCACTGTACATGCCCGCACACGCATACACAGGGACGGGGACACACACGCGCGCACACACATGCACGGGCACCTTACACATGTGCACGTGCATGCGCCCTGCGTGTGCACACAGGTCTACATCATCCTGCGCACCCAGGCAGGCACACACAGGTGCACGGAGACCCTCTGCAAGAGGAAATGCCCGGTCAGTGTCCACTGAGCGTAGGTGCTCATTGGAGAGAGAGGGAAGCAGAGCCCTGATTGCGTCTGTGGGCCGAGCCGTTTCTGGAATGGGCGGTGGGTCCCAGAGATTAAGGCAAGTTGCCTGGGCGTCATCTGGTGAGGGCGGTGATTTTTAAATGGCTGGTCCTCGGGCACCCAGAGGAGTAGGAGGCGCAGGAAGGTGGAGGGAGGGGGCAGGGCTGGAGCGTGACGTAAGCGGCAAACGCTCCTTCCCGGGACTGAAGCTGCCTGACCCTGCCCAGCCCTCCGTGTGACTCTCACCGAAATCCTGGGAGGTCCGCGCTGTGGGCTCTGCTGCCGGAGGAGCAGGCCCAGGCCCAGCTGGTGGGCGGAGCCTCCTTCTCCGGCCCCAGCAGCCCTGGGACTCCCTTCTCTGGGCAGCAGCACTGGCAGAGGCATTTGGCTTGCAAAGACACAGCTCCTGGCTGCTGGAAAATTCTGGCCCTGTTCCTCGCACAGGGCTTGCTGCAGGGCTGCCCAGGGTCCTGAGAACCGGGAGATGCTCGGTAAACAGCAGACTTCCCAGCTCTGTGCCCGGTGGTCCAGAGGCCTCCCGGAGAGCCGCAGCCCCGTTCGACCCCCAGGGTGTGCCCTGCCCGGTCTCACCCCTCCCTCCCACCTGCGTCTTGCCCATGTTCCACCCCTGCCTGGAATTCTTGCCCTGCCCTGTGCACGCAGGGCTCCACGCCAGACCCTCCGTGGCCTCTCTGGGAGAAGGACAGTTGGGGCGGCCGGATCCAGCCGGGTCCCTGCGGCTGACATCTTGCTCTGATCAGCTTGTGGCAAGTGGCCACAGACATTCTCGACCCTGGTGGTCAGCGGCCCCAACACACCCCACCCGGAGCCAGCCGCCCCGAGCCGCCATGGGACCCTGGAGGGTCCCTGAATAACTCTGTGGGCTCGGCCACACTCCTTTGCCTCCGTGTCTCTAGGGATGGGTCTCGCGACCACCGGGAAGTTGTTGGAGGGATTGAAACCTTCACAACAGATTTTTTAGTCTCGGGCTCATAGTAAGTATTCACAAAGTCTCACTCCCTAGCAGGGACCCACAGCTCAGCCCTGGGGACAGACGCTCCCTCCTGGGCTCCGGCGCTCACAGGTGGACAGGCGCACACACCCCATGTGGCGGTCACGGCTCTGTGCTCCGGAGATCGGCAACCCGCCTCAGTGGCTTGACTCGTCCCTCGGATCGGAAGTCCTCAAACCCTCCTAACCAAGAGTCCCCTGTGCGGCGAAGACCGAGCTTCCCGGAAGGAGGCTCTGAAAAGGAGAGACTCGTGTTCTCTAACTGGGGTTGGGACTTTCAGGAGAACCAAGCCTGTGATCTAACCATGTGGATTAGCCAAACCATGGTGTGGTCAAGTCTGGGTAAACGTGATCTTTCTTCCCATGTGTTAGAAGCACCACCCAGCAGCCAGGCTGCTCTGCTCCCTCCGCCCCCCACCTGCCAGGTCTCCATGCTGTTTTCCAGGATCGGGAATCTGCATCACGGTGACGGCCATCCGCCGGGATGCCTCTCCGGTGACCGGACTTGCCCTACTGGCTGAAGACCATGATCAGACCAGGTTCCCCTGAATCCAGGCCTGTCTCTGCCGTGGTGCAGACGGTGCCCAGAGCACTTTCTACTTTGATTTAAATAGCGGCCCTTGTTCTCGGCTACTGAAAAGGTTTTTTCCCTTTATGCTCACTTCTGTTCAGTGTTCTGGAATATGAGAATGCATCCCATTATTATAATTGTCTGGCTTTTAACGTGCTTTTGCCAACATGGAGGTTTCCTGTTCTAAAACCCTTAATAAACTGTCAGCGAGCCCATAGCTGGCCGCCCGCCGTCTCCGTGTCAGTGACTCTGTGGTGAGCAGCAGCAGAAATGCAAACTGCGGCCGCACGTGGCACTTCTCCTTACGATCGGGTTCAATTAACTTTGGTAAAATCAGTTCTTGGCAACACAAGCTGCTTGCTTCGTGATAAATGCCCGTAAGTAGCCAGACAGATTACAGAGACGAGGCATTTAGGAAAATTATGCTGCGGAACCAATAGTTAGTTTCGCACTTTGATTGCCCACCAGGAAGCAGGCGATGACCGCACAGTGCGGAGCGGTTGGGAAGGGTCTCACAGTGCAGACGGCGACCTGGGGGCAAGGGCCCCCGCCCCCCAAACCCCTGACCCTCATCTCCAGGTCTTGCTTTACGGAGAGAGCACTGACTGCAGTCTCTGAAGACAGCAGGGTCCCCGTGCCCCCGACGCAGTGACCGAGCCGTGTGCAGCCTGACCAGGGCCCCTGTTACAATATGAGTCACTTGCCATGGCTTCCTGGCTTCCTCTCCACTCCCCAAACTCATTACCGGGGCTCTGCACCCGGGGTCATGTCCACACTCCATGTTGCCAAAAGCTTAAAGTCTTTTATTTTCTTAAATAGATACTTTGTTCCCTTCGAGTTGCTTCTGTTCCACCATATCTGCATCAAACCAAAAGTGTCTTCCCAGCTAGTGAAGCGGATGCTTTCTAACGGCGAATTCCGATCTGTGAATATTAAGCTTTCCTAAATCAGGCCATATTTTTTACACATTTAAGTTTCTGATTTTAAAAAAAGTTGGACAAAATGTCCCCAGATGATTTTCCTTACTCAACCAGGAACGCGCAGAAGTGACTTAGCCTCGGCTGCTAATTTTTAACCCCTACGTGACTAGGTCGCACCAAGGGCTCGGTTACTTCCGTGAAGCGCAATTCTCCTTGGAGAAAGCAGCCCGAGCGGCGGGCATGCGGGTCCAGCTGACGGCGGCCCATGCACCGTGCTTGGCTGCGGTGTTTCGAAGGGAGCGTGCCGGAAGCATCGACAAACATAGTCGGACATGCTCAGGTGTTAGCGGTTGTTAATCTCAAAGGGGAAATCGGGGCCAGGAACCACCCATCAGCGACCACAGGCCGGCCGCGGCTCAGAGTGCCTGGCGTGGAGCCCGGGAGACGGACGCTGCCCTCGCTCCGTGGGTCAGACCCACCTGAAGCACGGCTCCCGGATGGGCACAGGGACCTCCCGCCTGTCCAGACCCACCGCCGGGTCGAGACTTCTGAGCTCTGCCCAACAGATGACTTTCTTTTAAAACGTGCTTAAGGAAGAAAAATGAGCCACTCTCAGAATGTACAAATGCATGTTAATGCTTCTCTGTCAAAATATTGCACTGTCTAGACTTCGCCGCATCGTGGGCTTTGAAAATCCATCTCCTTTGGAATCTGTATTCTGCAAATGCAGCTTTTACAAAATGTATTAAATTTGAAGGGGAGAGCCAATAATTGCAATGTTTGAAGATTCAATTTAAATACTAAAAATGGTCAAGAGCAGCCCCGGGGGAATCCAGGTGAAGAATTTGAGCTCTTGTGCAGTTGAAGTTTTGAAGTATTTTCAATATTTAGAAAAAAAAGAAACACCTTTGCTCTCTTCTAAAGGTCCAGCAGCTCAGACCCACGTGCAGCGATGGCTCCAGCCTAAGGACGCGCCGTGAGCTGAACACAGACCCTGAGGAGAGCCTTGGCTGAATTTCTTCGAGATGCCGCTCCCTCATGTCCTGCAGTACTATTCCGGCTCTCCAGGCACCGTCCCGAGCAAAGAGTGCTTTAGCCACCCACGGTGGGAGTGGATGCCCGTCCTGCAAGTGTTCTCAAAAGTGCCTCCCATGCGGCCAGCTGTCAGCTTTGCTGGCATTTCACTGCCCCCAAGAGTTAGCTCAAAACTCCAAGGGGAGCCCTGCCTCTGGAGAAGTCACCCTCCTGGCTCCAGGTCCCCTGTCAGGGAGGAGGAGGCATGGTGGCCGGGGCACAGGGCAGCTCACACACGAAACTGCAGGCTACAGGCCCTTGGTTTGGATGAACCAGGTTGGTGGGACCCTGAGAACCTGTGCCTCCAGCCAGAAAATCCCCATGTGCCCACCTGAGCACCGGAGAATTGTGTGCCCCATGACCTCCCTGGAGGACGGGGGAATATGGAAGCAGAGGAAAGGGTATTGAGAGGAGTGTTGTCAGTGAAACTTAAGGGGAGGGTGTGGTGTCCCCCAAGCTGGGCAGACAGGAGACCAGGAGGCAACTGTCCATCAGAGGTCTTAGGTCGTGAGAATGGTCAGGCTGATGTCACACCAGAAGACCAGGGAGGAAGGTTCGTCCTAGGGGCTGAGACTGCTTGCACGGTGGAGTGCTGCCGCAACGCAGGGCTGTCACAGAGGCCAGAGCAGCTGGAGGGCACCTGTGCCCACCTCCCTTGGTGGGGGGAAGGCACGGTGTTGTCTGGACAACTGAACTTGACAGATGCATCATCTGAACCCCTCGACATTCAGCAGTAAAAGCGCACTGATTTTTAGCAAATTTACAGATGTGCACACCATCCCACAAACCCAGTTTTAGGGACATTTTCATCCCTTCACGATGTTCCGTCACACCTGTTCCCAGTGGATCCCAGATCCTGGCCCCCGTCCCAGAAGCACACTTGTCCTTCGTCTCTGCAGAGGCAGTGGCCACGGCATCACACACGGAGGAGTCCTGTGTCCAGCTTCCTCTGCACACCTTCACGGCTTCGAGGTCTGACATAAATCAGTGCTTCGTGCCTTTCTGTGCCTAAATACGCTTCCGTGATGTGGACACAGCACTTTACTCCCCGCATTATGGACCGTCAGGCTGTTCCAGTTTGGACAAATGATAGGCTCTTGTGCCACGAAACAACACCACGCCCCCATAATGCGCCCCCCCTCCCCGCAGATGCTGTCTTGGGGTGCGTTTGGGGGGCATGCCGACCTCTTCGAAAGTGCCCCGTGGGGTTCAATGCCAGTTGCCTTTTTCTGTGGGTGCATTTCTGCTCATTCCTGCCGACGCTCGGCACCCGGCAGCCCTCCTGATTTAAATTTGTGTTTTCCTGAAGGTGAATCGAGTGGAGCCTCTTCTTCTCAGGTGTTTTGCAGCCACTGGACATTCTCTCTTCGGTGAAACAGCTACTTAAAAAACCCTCTGGTCACTTATTTTTTCAATCAAGTTGTTTATCTCATTGAGTTGTAAGAACTCTTTATGTATTTAGGATGCAAAACCCTCCTTATCAGAATCACGATTTAAACCTATTTTCTCCAGTGTCTGTCATATATCTTCATTATCTCAATAGTGTCTTCTGAAGTACAAAAGTATTGAATTTAATTAAAGTCATGCTTAGCCACTACTCTTTCATGGATCACCATTGTTTAGAATATTTTGCTTGACAAAAAAAGTCAGAGGGAATTTATCCTGTATTTTATTCTAGAATTTCTGTTTTTTTTTTTTTTTCACCCATTAAGCTTATGATCCATTTTGAGTTAATTTTTGTGTATGGCTAGAGATAGAACATATTATTTTATTATTTTTTTTTTTTTTGCGTGTGAATATAGAAACATCCTAGCACCATTTGTTGAAAAGATTGGTCTTTTTCCCTTTGAATTGCCTTTGTAGCTTTACTGAAAATCTATCGGCCATATACGTCAGGGTTTAGTTTCTGGACTCTCGGTTCTGTTCAGTGGACCCATATCCCTGTCTTTACACCAATACCGGGTGCCTTGTTCACTAAAGCTTTATACATTGCTAATGCTTTCCTGTATAAAGTAGAGCGAGTCTGTGTTCTTTTTTTCTTTTTTTCAAAATTACTCTATTATCTTATGTCCTCTGCACTTCCCCCATAAAGTTTAGGATCTGCTAGTCAGCTTCTATTTAAAAAACAGGCTGGTAGGGATTGTAGGACTCTCTAGATCAGTTTAGGGCGAGCTGCCGTCTTAATGAGTCTTCCCATCCATGAACATGGAACACCCTTGCTTAGTCCGTCCTTCCTCAGTCTCGTGCAGCAGTGGGGCGACCCTTCAGGGGAGCGGCCTTACACTTCCTTTGTTAAAATTACTGCAGAGTATTTTATTCTTCCGAGGCTATTGTGAATGGACTGGTTTTCCCAATTTCATTTTCAGATTGTTCATTGTTCGTATATAAAAATACAAATTATTCTTTCTTGTCTTATGTTATGCAACAGTGGTAAACTTGTGTCATTATTTCTGGCAGTTTTTTCTGACCATTTCGGTATTTTCTCTATACAGGATGGATGCCTCTAATTTGTGGTGGTTTGTGACGGTGCTGACTCAAGCCTCCACATTCTGAGGAGCAGCCAGTCGAGGAGTGGCTCTGTTCTTGCCTCGGTCCTGGTGTTGGGGAAAGCATTTAGACTCCGGCATCGTGTGCAAGGGGAGCTGAGAGTTGTTAGCAAATGTCCTGTATCAGGGTGAGCGAGTTCCCTTTCTATTCCTGTTTTTGGAGTTTTCACCCTAAATGGATAATGGATTTGTCCAAAAGCTTTCTCTGTGCCTATCTAGATGATCATGTAGGTTTTTGTCCTTCATTCTATTAGTAAGATTTTACTCTGTTAATTCATTTTTAGATATTACACCAACCTTGTATTCTTGGACCAGATCCACTCGGCCATCGGTCGGTTTTTGTACGTCGCTAAAATCCTGTTGAGGAGTTTTACATCTGTCTTCCTGAGAGAAGTTGGCAGTTTTCCTTTCTGTGGTTGTCTTTCTCTGGCTTCGGCGGCAAAGTCGTACGGGATCTGTTCAGTAAGAGACCGCAGCAACTCTGACTCTGGTTTCCCCGCAAACTTGTTCTTGTTGCTTATTTAGCGTCTTGCCTGGACAAAGTGTCTTATACCCGCCTCCCCCCAGCAGCCAGCGGCGGCGTCTTGTCAGTTGTGCTCTGGGTTTTCACTGTTACGCGGTTGCTCCTTTTTCAGCCTCGCTTCCCAGGGGCTGGCTGTCCCTGCTCCTGCCTGTGGTCGGCACCGGTGCTCAAATGCCCGGCAAAGCAGCTCCCGCCCCTCTGCTCGTCGACATGTGTCTGGGCTCAACAGAGCACTCAGGTTTCAGGATTCCCTCAAGCCTGCCTCACTCCTGCAGTCTGCAAGCCCTTGCAGGTCGCCCTGTGCCTGCACACGGGGCTCCTGGTGGGGATGCGTGGAGAGGTGGGGGGCTGGGTCTTTCCTGATCTGCCTGTTGAGTTTCCGGCCAGGCTGTCTCTTGCCCCAGCCAGCCGTCTCAGACAGAGAGTGGTCGTCCCAATTCAGGGTCCCCGAAAGCTGGGACTTCGACACCCCCGACAGGCGGGGATCTTTGGCCCTTTGCTCCAAGAGGAGCCGAGCGGCTCCCTCCAGCACTGAGGCTGCTGGGGGATTCGCAGCCAGCCCTGACCTGCCGCATCTCGCAGACCGGCAGAGCCACTAGGAGCAGAGGGGCAGAAGCGAGAGAACACCGCGGGACCGACCACTCTCGCCCAGAGCTCTGCGGTCGGACGTGAGTGCGTGTATCGTAGCTTTCCGGACGGGCCTGGCTGACTGTCAGGGCCCTGGGATGGCTGCCTCGTCATTTCGTCCCGTTTACGGCTCCTCCTCTGTCGCGTCGGACGCATCTGGGCCAGCGGCTGGGAGTCCGATGTGCGGCTCCTCTCCGTGCAGCTCCGCACCAGTCTGACCTCAGACACGCTCCCACCTCTTTCTGAGTCGGCCTCTGCTGGTGTGGAAAGAAGTCTGAAAAGGGAATCTCTAAGTTCACACCCAGCTCCAAAACATCAACTCAAGGAGCCAAACGTGCATATTAGAATCACTGAAATTCAACTGCGCAACGTAGTGGAGAAGCCCTCAGGTCTCTCTCACATTAGAACAGATCCAGATGAAAGCGCGGGCAGCTCCGCCTCTGCTTCTCACTCCCAAAGGTCAGGAGCCCTGGGGGGGCAGGGGGCGGCTGCTGCGTTTAGAGCACAGTTAAACAGGCGGGGAAGTAGCACGGCTTTCCCTGCTGGGACATGGAAAGGGCCAGAAGCCCCTGTCTTTCAGAGACGCACCCCACACTTGTAGGATCTGAACACATTCCCCTTTCCCGAGGGTTGGGGGTCCTTGCCGTGGAAATGTTAGCTGGACCCGTGACAATACATGAGTGTCCTCAGGGACCCAAGGGACCCGGAACTCCTTGTCTCCACAGGGCAACAGCAGGGAAGGAGCCCTTACGCCCCCTCCTTCTGATACTGTGCTCTCCCGGCCTCACTTGTACCCCACGCCCACCCCCCACCTCCCTACGGGGCCCCTCGCTCTGCTGTCCGCCCACTGCTTCCGTTGCCACTTCCTCGCGCGACCTGACACACGAACCCCCTCCCGTCACAACCTGTGACCACGAAGAGTGGCAGGAAACCGTGTCACAGGGCCTTTGTGTCCCCTCTGGAGTCACTTAGCAGGACAAGGAAGCTCCCTTAGCTTCCCCTGTAGCTCCTCTCTCCTGGCCCCACCGAGAAATTCCTGTATCTCCTGCTGATGGATAACGTGGCAGCTGCTTACAGGAGCAAGTGGGCGACTCTTTGAGAACCAGTGCCCGAGGCTCCCTAACTGGACGTGCACGGAGAGTGTGAGGACCTGCCTGCGGATGTTCGACAGACGAGCTCTCCCGTCCTCACCCTCACAACCTGTCGCCGTCTGTCATTAACTTCTTGTAAGATTTGTGTACTTGTGCTTTACATGAAGTCGAACCTGGAATGCGCCTGCATGCGCCTAAATTGTTCATTCTCCCCCGGTGTTCGCAGGAAGCGGAACGTGTGTCCGTCAGCCCCATGGGACAGAGCGCACCCTCAGAGCTCTCTAGGTCCCTGTGGCTCTAACTCAGTGTGTTTTCGTGTCTCGCTCCTCTGCTGTCTGGAAGCCTGCACAAATTTTGTGGTGAGCACTCCTAATTTTCCTAGAAGGAGAAAGATCTAAAGAAAAAAAAATTTCAAGTGGGAGCGGGGTCAGAGCTGATGGCCGGCGGGGAGGGGCTCTTCAGCCTCCGAGCTGAAGCCGGGGCTGCCGGGGAGCCGCGTAACAGGTGCGCGGGGTCTCCTCGTAGGACCACTCAGAGCTGTGCCTGAATCCACACTCAGCTAAAAACAGAAAGTTTAATTAAAAATATCTACAAGATGGAGAAAATCTGTAGCCGATAAATGCTGATGTTTTCAAAAGCCTGGTGGTCTCACTGGAATTGGCTTGTTTTTTCTGTCGCCTCGGTGGGAGGGAGCCGCCGGGGCCACACCTGTGGGCGCTCTCCGTGTCCCTTGGCTGCCGCTGATCTGATATGTGGGTCTCGAAGAGTTTCGTGGCGTGTTTTTGCTCATCTCTAAATGACATCCGAAGACTGTACCTCACCTCGTGCCGTGGACTGTGACGTGGGGGCGGTGATGATGGGCTTTTATTGAGGTCGGAGTGAAATAGGGAACCGCGTATCGGGCTTCCTACCTCCTAGGGCTCTTGTTAGGATTTCATGGACTTAGCACCATTTCATAAGCAAACAAATAAAATACTCTGGGCATGTCTGTGCCACGCACCTGTCAAACTGCACTCCACAGAGCCAAGACGGACGCGGTCCCCTTGACCGCCCTCTGCTGACGGGCCCTCCTCCCCTCCCGAGCACCATTGTGTCCTGCGGAGAACCCGGATCACGGCTCTGATGTGGTCTTCAGTGTCCCGCTGGCGTGCAGAACCGGACCCACACACCCAGCAGCCTCTCCCACCCAGTGGTTGGTGGCCGCTCTTCCCAGATGTCTCTCCACGAGGTGCCCAAGCCGCAGACATCACAGAAAGACAGGAAAGCCAAACATCATCGTTCTGGTCTCAAGTACACGGTCTTCTTTCCTCCTGCAAAGGAGGAGCCCTGCATGTCATCCGATTGGAGTTCAAGGTACAAAGATTTGGGCTGACTTTCGGAAGGATGTCTTCACCTTTACGCCAGCCGCTGCAGCAAGCACAGTTCACACGGTCTTCTGAACGGCGTCCTCTGTGCAGCTCGTGGCCGGCCGACGCTGAAACAGCTTCTACCGCAGAAAGGACAGTGTTTACTTTACTCCCGGACTCGGGCCAGCGGGCTGAGGACCCAGGGGAGGTGGATGAGAGTGGCAGGGCCTGGCCTGGGGCCCGAGAGTGCATCCAGGACCCCCCGTGGAGCTGACACACGTTAGGGCCAGAGAGGACCTCGGGGCCAGCTGAGCGCGTCACACGCCTGCGGAGCACCGTGCTTGGGGCCTCACAGGCGTGGTGACGGTCTGTCCCCCGGGAGCGTACTCAGGAGGGAACGTGCAGGCACCCACCCACCCTGCAGCAAGCTCAGTCAGGGAAGAGCAGCCGAGGTCACACCTGGAGGCACAGGGAGGACCCAAGGCTGGCACTGCCTGACTCCCGGCACTGAGCCGAGACTTCAGTGTGTTCCGGGGGCCGGGGCAACTGTCCGGAAACTGTCCGGTAAGGGAGCGCACATCAGACAGGCGCCTGGGAAAGGACTTTTTGGGAGGACAGGGGGGTCTACAGGGTAAGTCTGGTCTCTCACCGGCTGTCCCTGGACGAGAGGACAGCCCGGCCTACTGCATCTGGGGGACAGTCCCTGCCCTGGCCCCCACGGAATAGGACCTCCCCGTGTCCACGATTTGGGTAGCCCCTCCCTGGAGTCTGGGGCCGGCTCTGAGACTTGATCGTGACCAGCAGGATGCCAAGGAAGAGGAGTTGTCTCGGGCCGAGGCCGAGCCTTAGGAAACCCAGAGACTTCCACCTGCTGTCCCGCAAGACCAGAGAAGAGGCCCCTCGGGAGGCCCGTCTCCTCTGTGGGGTCTGACTGCTGAGGTGGCGAGGAGAGAAGCTGAGGCAGAGACACAGAGATGCTGAGGTGCCCACAGACTCAGGGGCGTCCTGGAGGTGGTGGCAATCTGAGCTGCCAAGTTTCAGGGATAAATAACCAACAGGTCGTAGAGAGACAAGAATGAAGAGGGCACTGGCGGCCAATCCGACGTGCTGGGATCTGCTAACCTGTGGACAGCGGTCTCAGAGCACACAGAAGGCCGGGCCACGGGCTGTCCATTCCGGTAAGCCAACATGCGGGCGTCCACGGGCTCACGGGCAGAGTTTGGGTCTTCAGCCACGTCCCAGGGCCCTTCCAGATGTCCTGTGAGAGGCGCATCCACACATCCGTCCCCCAGCACACACCAGCAATGGCTCCGTTCCAAAAAGTAGGCTCAGCACAGAGGGGCGGAGCCCATGCTTGGGGTTCTTGGCAATAGGAAATCCCCAGGGAACGTCTGAGAAATTCTGAAAATACAAATCTATGCAAACGGAGGGTCAAAGAGGGGGCCCATGTCCCAGAAGATGAAGGTCAGCGTCCCAGGGGCTCAGCCTCCCACTGTAGACAGTTCGAGCCAAGGACCGGCTCCTCAGAGACGCCCTCCGCAGTGCCAGAGGGCTGCGGGCAGGGATGAAGGGCGGCGCCTGCCATGCCCACGAGAGGCAGTCCGTCTCTGTGAGCCTCCAAAATTAAGTCCCGTAAATGATGTCTCCACGGCTCCCAACCCCGCCTGGGACACGTGCGCGGCGTGCCCCGCTTTCCCCAGCCCTGGGGCATAATGCAAGGATCGCGATGGGGGTCTCGGCTGGGCTCGGCCTGCAGGGCTCCGGCTTCCCGTCGGCGGAGGCCCTCCCTGGGCAGACACGGCCGGCGACATCTGCACTGGCAGCTGGAGAAGTTAAAAAACGATAATTACCCGGCGTGCTGCGCAGTGGTGAGCCCGGGTACGGAGGGAGCCGCTGATTAATGGTCCTCAAGTTTGCGCTGAGTGACATTGAAACCACACGGAGCACTGGGCCAGAGACGAGGAAAGAAAGACATTCCCGCCCGGCACCAGTCTGTTCCCAGGGGCGCCGCCCCGTCTCCTGGGATTACGGGGAATCCTCACGGAGGTCGGACAGTGTCCCCCGTGTCTGTACAGGGAGTGTTTTGGAGAGGTGACCGGGCTTGGAGGTGTCCTGCTGGGGGTGTGGTGTTAGCTCCGGGCTTTATGGCCAGGACACAGGAACAAGGGGGTGTGAGGGGACCCCACACGGGGGGCCTGCGGCGTTCGTCCCTTCACTTCTGGCTGGCAGACCTCTGACCCTTCCAAACGCACGTGGTGTCATCGCTCCTTTTCCTGTGAACACAGCTCATCTGTGCGCCTCCCCCTTCTCCTCCCTTGAGCAGCAGGTGACCCGCCCAGGAGGGAGCCATCACGTGACTTACCACTGGCACACTGACTCTGGCGCATTCCACGGTGGAAGAGCTGCTAGGTCCCTATAGGAGGAGCCACCCCGCGTCCCCAGGAATGTGCGTCCCTATGGGTCCCTGACGACTCTATGGGCCCCTGCACGGCTTCTGAGCTCCTTCTCCAGAGCCAGGGCCAAAGCCCCAAAAACAGACCCTACTAGTTGCCACCCAGCGCCCCAGCACGGCTTTGCAAAGGTTTCATGAATATGGACATTTCGCAATGACCCTCTGCGCCAGGACACGAGTGCAATTTCCCGACCTGGGGGGGGGCTGTGGGAGGGTGGGACGGGGACGGGATGACCGCCCGGCGCAGACACGGACCCCGGAGGGCGCCCGACCCCCCCCCCGGCGCAGACACGGACCCCGGAGGGCGCCCGACCCCCTGGCGCAGACACGGATCCCGGAGGGACCCCGACCCCCCCGGCGCAGACACGGGACCCCGGAGGGCACCTGACCCCCCGGTGCAGACACGACCACGGATACCCCGGAGGGCGCCGGACACCCGGTGCAGACATGGACCCCTGGAGGGCGGCCCGACACCCCGGCGCAGACACGGACCCCAGAGGGCCAGGCGCATGTCTCCAAGGCTCGGCCCCCTCCCTCCGACCCCTTCCATGGAGCCCTGATGGAGGGTGCAGATCCCAGAACCACGGTCTCGTCAGCGACGACACTGATGTGCGTATCTCGTTAGGTGCTCCCGGGTTCCTGATGCTCGAAACCGTATCAGGAACGAGTCTTCATGGTGTTTGAAACAAGTCACGAGGTCACGTCACCTTCCCCAAGCCACTCAACGGCCCTGTGCCTTGGTCTCCTGCCCCACATAAGGGGACGACAAGAGTGCTGACCCAACGGGGCAGGGGGAGGCCCACGCGGGCGAATCCTGCGGGGGAAACAGGAAACGGAAGCCGATGGCGTTCGGTGCGGCGCGTCCTGATGCGTGGGTTGTCCGGGAGGTCGCGGAGCTCGTCCAAGCTCCCACGGCGGCTCGACCAGCGGGGCTGGGATTCGAGTTTGGCTGTTTGGATCGAAGCTCAGGGCTGTTCCACTGAAGGACGTGGCGTTCCCCGGATCGGTCCCTGAAAAAACCGGCGAGCTGCGGACACACGGCGAGGTGAGGCCTCCTCAGGGAGCAGGCCCAGCAGCGCGGGGTCTCCCACGTCCCGTGACGCGCTGACGGGCGTTTGCTGTGCGCTGCGGTGATCTCACCCGTCCCCCCAGCTTCTCCTTACGCAACGTGTTTCCGGAGACTCTCCGGGGTTCTCAGCCGCCGGGTTGCTTCTCTCGCGGCCGCACGTGCTGCCCCCAGCACCGGGGGGAGGGAGAGCTCATTAGAGATGCTCGGGCCATTGAGAGACGCCCGGCAGAGAGCGAGCGTCTGGAGCAAAGTGAGTGAGTCCTTCAGAGCTTCTCCCCGAATCAGCAGAGCCTGGCCTCATTAATTATTAACGGTGCCGCGACCTAAATAAATCATGGGATCGTGCTTCATTTAAACGCCGCTTGTCACACACCCGGCTCGTCCGAGCCGATAAATGGCTTGAGCGTGAAGGAAAAAAGAGGTTGTCTTTCAAGTGCAATTTATAACCCGCAACGACATAGGACAGCGCAGCCCAAACCTTAACCGGCTCTGCGCGCCCTTCTCCCGTCACCGCTACCGCCACGGCCCTCCCAGCAAGTAAACGGGAAGGAAATCACTGGCCCTCTTTTAACAGGCATATTTAAAGAATGACTTTCTTCATTTAAATACAATTCTTATTCCGTTAACGTTCACGTCCGTGAATGCTAAGCCTGTCGGGACGATCACGTGGAGCCATTTTGCCACCGATTGATCATGCGCAGCTGCCGGTAGCTGAGTGACAGTTCGGTGACAATATACAAGTCTACCCTTTTATGGAAGCAACGCTTTTTGACCTTGCCAATCAGAATCGGAAAACCTCTCCCCGCCCCGGACTTGGGTCCACTCCCCAGGGCCCTGTCCACCCTGCCGCTCGGGGCTTCCGAGCTGTCACGGCGCCGGGGCATGGAGCTTGGCAGAGGGATTAGAAGCAAACCCCGGATCGCGTTCACTCAGGGTTTGCCCCCCCCCCTTTTGCTCTCGGACCACCCACAGGCACAGTGGGCCGCCAAAGGCCAGGGATGTGGCCTTGCCGTGTGCGTCATTTTTCCTCCTTCTGAACTTTCGGCACAACTTCCTACCCCTGCACCCATCTGGTCCCCTGCTGCAAGCAGTTCACAGGAGACGGGAGTGTGTCTCTGCCCGAGGCCCAACCGACGGGGTGGACTCGGCCTCCCCAAACTCCTGCCACCCTTCACGGGTTACTCCAGCAGCTGCCCGAGGGACGGTGCAGGCCCCAGGTGGGCTGTGAGCACCCCCACCGCCTGTGCGCAGGGGTCTGCAGATGAGCTTCACGGGCTAGAGAGCCAAGGAGGTCTCGGATTGAGACAATCTGGTGCTGCCCAGGGGGACCCCAGGTAAGGACGGAGACCGAGACCCCCGAGCTCTGGCATTGGATGTGTGAGGAGCAGGAGCGCTTCCCCCAAGAATCCCCCTCCTTTTTCTTAAGCCCCTGCCTCCGAGTCAGGACGGAGGGAGGGAAAGGAACGGAAAAGTTCTTTGGTTCCCAGATGCTTCGGAGGGGATCGTCATTTTCTTCCCCATTTAAGGTTTGTGCGATTTTGGCAGTCCTGCTCCCACGCCTCTAGATGCAGAGGCGGGGCTCCTGGCCGTGCTCCCTGGCACATTGGGACCGCCGTCCGGACACCGAACTGCGTCTGCTTCATGACCCGCAGACCCACCACCGGCCCTCCCTGACTGCATTTGTGGTTCTGTGTGCTTCTGACCTGTTTTAGAAAACGAAGGTGAAGGTGCCTGCTCTTGCTGCTGCTCTCCAGAGCCACAGGGGTGAGCAGGCAGCACCCGGCCTAGCAGGCTCTGCCTGAGCACGTTTCCCCTGCTGCTTCCCCTCCCTCTGTGCGTTCCCGTTGAGGGGCGCTGGTTGCTTCATTTTTGCCCCACGTGGGTTCTCGACAATTTTTAAAGTCTGAAAAAAAACGTCACAATCGATGGAGCCAGACGTTTTTTAAGGTTCCAGGAATTTGATTGGAGCAGGTAAGAGCAAATCGGGAGTGTTTAAAAAACTTTAGTCTCTTGTTAGGATGCATTCTTTTGAAGACTTTGGATATGCTGCGGGGTACCCCAATTGGACCCGAAACCACGCTCCGCCACGCCAAGGAAGTGGAGTGAGACTTTTCCACTCCCATTGGACACAACTGCGGCCTCTAATAGGCATGGTCTGAAGTGACATCGCTCTTCATACTCATCGAGGTATCGTGCCTCGTTCTGATTGAACGGGGGCACAAGTTGAATTTGGCCCAGTCTTCCAGGGACCTGCCAAGGGCCAAGGATTCACACTGGACAGACAGTTTCCGCCACTCGAGGACGGTGAGGTCAGCGCTGACAGGAGGTTTGACGTAAGCTGCCCCGTGCAGGGCCCAAGAATCAGCAGCGCCGTGCGTCGGTAAGCCTGGTGCGTGTCAGAGACAGCTAGTCCGCGAACGTTGTCCCGCCGCCCACGGTTTCGGACTGGAAGGCCGCCGCTTGGATCTTTGTGACATTCGGAGGAAGTCCGGAAAGAAAGAAGGGACGCCCTTTTTCATTTTCCTTTTGGCAGCATCCAAACGGGCGACGTACTTCGGCAGCGGGGCGAAACCGGCTCAGGGCGGCTCTCCAACAGTCAGGCACGTGGAGGCCCACCACGAACAATATTTTCTATTAGTCCTTATAAGGATTCTCAAACCACAGCACGATGGTGTGTTACTGAGCAAAACAAAGACCACTTTCGGCCTTGTCCTCCTGATTTGTTCAGGCTTAGAGACGCACATCCTCGCAAACAGCGCCACACAGAGCGCCAGCACGTTGGACTGTCATCATGTATTGGGGCCAGGGTCCCTGTTGTGTCCCTTAGACAGGACGTTATTAGAAAGAACTTCGAATCATCGTTGTTTTTGGCGAGTTCATGTGAGTTAGTTAGGTTCCCCGATTTTCCTGCACCCAGCGAGTATGGGTTTACTGGCACTGGACTCACATTGTTTCCGTGGACAGCGGCATCAGCAATCTGAGTCCCAGGCCAGCCACTTGGTAGACGGACCACACCTCCTTGCACCGGCCAGCGACGAGCTGCCACCCTCCACTGATCGGCTGCGTAACCGTTGCCCTCAGTTTTGATTCATTGCCGTGCTCTGACAGGCTCAAAGCACGGGCTGGGGATCACGATGCTGGTTTTCTGATATACAGGGATCACAGGTTTCTGCGGTTAGATAGGCACACACACCTTCTCCCGGCTATGAACAGGACACCTGTTGCAGGGACACGTATTCGACTGTAGTATTTAGGGCTTCGGCCCCCCTGCTGGCCGCAGGGCACCACAGAGGTGAATGGGAGCACACCAGTCTTGGGGACACGGTTGTCCTCCGGCACTAGGGGGGGGCCCTGTGAGCCTGGGCCAGGCTCTTGCGGTCCGGGGCCCTTCTCGGATTTAAAATCCCTTCAGGTCAGTTTTCCCTGGCCACCAGCGGATTTTGGCTCCTTTATGTTCCCATAGGGACACCGATGAAGAGGAAAGCCCTACGTTTTCATTGCCAGAATCGGGGGGTTGGCACAAGGGGAACGTGCTCTAGAGGGGGAGAGGCTAAAGGAGGGAAAGGATAGTGTGCTCGTGTCCCCTGGTTTATGAGGCCAGACGGCCGTTCCAGTGACGGAGCCCTGTCATTGGAGTGAGACTAGAATCGTACACAGGTCGAGTCGGAGGCAAGGATCGGGATCCCCTCGCTTCCTGAGAATGTCCTGGATTACGTGCCACGGCCGGCCCGCTTTCCTCAGCCACGACGTGGCTCGCCAGGACGAGAATGGGCCCCGTGGAGCGCTTCTCCTCTTCTCCTCAGCTGCGTGGGGGCAGGCACTCCGTGCTAAGGCACCGTGGTCACCTGCAGCTGGGCCCGCGGCACAGAAGAGGGTCCTCAGAGACGAGGCTGGAGGAACCGGATGGTGCATGGATGCGGCCCCTGCGAGCACAGCCGTGCTCTGCCCGGCGCGTCTGACCACGCGGAGAAAAATGGTCTCAGTGTTGTGAAGCCTGGGGTTTGAGGGTCCGTTTCAGAGACACATAAACGGGGTAGACTAAGTTCAATGGGATTCTGAGCACTTCGGGGCCTGTGGGTTGTCTCGGCGGAGAAGGTGATGGGGCACAGGGGACCGTGGAGGTTCAGTCACAGAGGAGTTGGGGTCTTGACGCTTCTTCCACAGTCTTGGCGTTTTGTTGAGAACAGGCGACCAGAGAAAGATGCGCCTCCCTGAACATGGTGGGGGGGGTCAGCCCGGCCGCTCACGAGATGGGGACTTTGTGAATTGCAGGGAAGGTGACAGAGGACAGTGTGTGAATGTGACGATCCGCCCACAGGACAGACATGGCAGCAGCACCTGGGACACATCTCTGTGCTTGACTCTCATAGTCCGTGGCCTCCGCTGCCGTGGGTGCCGGGTAGTGGGGTCCATGGGCACACGGGCTGAGGAAGCTGCCAGATAGTTCTAGTTTGTGTTTCATTTAGAGGAGAAAGTGAGAGAGAGACCACCAGCCTGAGACAGAGAGTCACAGACCTGCATGAGAGACAGAGACAGGAGAGACAGGGACACAGAGAGATACAGACCCACACAGAGACAGAGACACACAGAGAGACAGACACACAGAGAGACAGAGGGAGACATAGAGACCAAACAATAGACATGCAGAGAGACGGAGACACGACAGAGACAGAGG
>NW_025422369.1:0-39670 GCF_011764305.1 Mustela putorius furo | reverse complement strand
TGAAAATACAATTCCTTGTAGCGGAGAAGTGGCAAAGCAGACACGCCCCAGAAAAGTCGCCATACATTATTTACATGGAAAAGCAATTAAACTTAGTAAATGCTGCCACACAAGTTCTTATTATGTGAGACTGTACACGTTGTGTTTCTAGTTTCCAGAGTTTTGTCAGGGGGCAGCTGGTGGCGATGCCATCGCTCTAAACGTCCGCTTGAGTAAAAGTATTGTGTGGGTACCTGTGCACAGCTTCACGCATTCCTGCCTCGTCAAATCAGACCTAAGTGGATGCTCTGAACCAAACATTTGCATTAAGTACTGGTAATTCAAAGATGGGAGGAAATGTTAAGACACAGTCTTCATTTTGGAAAGGGCAAGTCTTCACTTCCATAAACATGGAGATCAGCACGAAAACTAAGTTAAGAGCCATCGCGTCGGGAGACAACAGTGAAGTCACTCCGGGGACATCCCACGCGTTCCGTGCGACGGACCACAGCGCCGTCCACTCAGGGGAGCGCCGCCGGTGTCTCCTCCAGGCCGCAGAGCTGGGGTCCTGGCCGGCTCGTGCGGGGCACATACACTCGGTGCACGGGCACACGTGGCGCACCACCCAGTCCAAAGTCTCCAGTTCATAACCTGCTGAGATGTATAAAAGCAGATGAACCCTCAGTGACGTTTTTCCAAGCCAGGAGGGTAGTGATCTGCAGGAGATTATGAGAAAATGGGGAGGAACGGAGGGCCGGACGAGGGTGGAGAGGGAGTAGCCGCCCCTAGAGCTCATGCCTTTCCAGGAAGCCCATTGTTCCCCGGGGGGGCGAGCAGCTCCTGGGGAAAAAAGCCGGCTGTCCTTCCACTGGAACTGGAAAGCTTGACCTTGTTGGGCTGGGATCTGCAGGAGACCGCATGACAGAAGCCCCGTGGGGGGACTCCGGGGGCTTGTCCCCCACGACACCTCCACAGTCCCGGGCAAGCTCTTGGGTGATCTGGAAGTGCCGGGGACGAGCCACATGCCCGTAGATTCTTACACCCCTGCTGACATCTAGTTCTTAATTTGAATTTTGGAAAAACCAGTAATCCGCGGGACCTGAACGCTGGAGCAGGACTGGCACCACCGCCCGATAGTCAAACAACATCCCATAGAATATGAAGGCAGCGCAAGCAAGGGAAAGAAGAAACTACTGCCGCGTCCAACTGAAAGAGCTGAACTTGTCAGGGAACAAAGCGAGGATGGGGGGGGGGGCGCTGTTAGAGGCACTACACGCTGGCACTGTCCAGCCCCCAGACTGTCACAGGCGGCCCACCACGTTGATGCCGGCGATGGGGGGACATCTGTAGGACCTGCGCCATCACAGCAAGGGCGAGCCTTCATAGACGTGGTCACTCTGCCGCTCCACAGCAGTGTTGCATCCGCTCGCCCCTGCCCACAGGACGACACTAATCCCTGATAACTAACATCTGCTTGTCTTGCTAGTGATGCCTGAAGTAAGAAATCTACCTTAGTGGCTGCCCCCGGGCGGCCGTCTGAGAGCCCCCGCCGTCGCCAGGAGAAGTCAGGTTCATCGAAGGCCTCGGAAAAACGTGTCTTGCTTCCTAGGGCTGCCTGCATAATTTCCTGTGTGTTTTAAGTATATTTTTGAAACTAGAAAATCATTTAGCCCTACGTATAGTTAAATACCTTTCCTTTTAATGGCTGAATTGAATTTTTTTTTAATGTTTGCTAAATAAACAGTTTGGGAAACGTGTCATTAAGTAGATTAAAGAAAGCTTTCTCTTGAAATCTGACTTTCAAAATGGCCTTGACCAAAATAGAAGTCCAGAAAACCCAAAGGGATGAGCTCTCGGGTCTTACCTGCAGGAGAACTTTCCGCCTGTCCTCCTCGAGAAGTCCTCTTGCGAGGGGGCCAATCCGTCCCCCACTTTCTGTGGCGCTCACACAGCAGGCTGCGCGGGACGCTGTGTACGATCCCGTCACACACAGAGCTCACGCCTGGCCAGGAGACTTTTGTTACTAACAAACCAATAAATAATCACTGATTAATAAGCCGGGACGCAGAGCCAGCCACCCCGGGGCGGAGCAGCGCGGATCGAACCAGGGGTCGGGACTCCGTCTCTTCCTCCCTGGGACCATGACGGCGAGTCTGAGCCCTGAGGTAGGACGTGGTTTTCCAGGACAAGAGCAAAGTCTGAAGTCCAGGCAGAGGGGACAGCAGCCCAAAGGCTTTGAAGAGCTCGGAACTCTCTTGGGGCATAAAGACATCCGGTGTCGCCCGTTCATTGAGGAAGGAAGGAAGGGCCCCGAGGGGGGTTGAGGATGGCCGGCAAGACCCGGCCTGACGTGGGCCTGTCTAGAGGCTGCCGCAAGGCCCGGGGGACCGACCAGGAGTTACCGCAGCTGTGCATTAGAAAGTCCCAGCGGCTCCTGTGCAGAGAGCGTATGCGGTAAGATGACCAAGCCCGGGGGCTGGGAGGCCTCCTCCGTGATCCAGGCGGCGCTGCCGGCCTCACTGTGGGGGCATCTGGCGGAGCCCGGCTCGCAGAAGGCTTCGACGGAGAGGCGAGCGTCGCTGGGCCCTGGCAGCGCCACTGAGAGTCGTGGGAAGGCCCCGCCGACGCACAAGGCTCAGAAAGGCAGCGCTTCTTGTCATCGGGACCCAAAGCTGCGCGGCCTGCAGTCGTCCCAATCCTGCCACATGCCCAGGAACCCCGCCAGACAGCTGCGTCCTCCTGACTTGTCCTAAACGGGAAGTCATCGTTCAGGTACATCAAACGAGAAAGGCCAAGGTGTGTTGGAAAGGGGAAAGTGTGTCATTGGGTGATGTCATTGGGTTATTCAATGAAGCATTTACCTGTGAACAGTCGATGAAGATTGTCGATTATCAGAAATGATCCAGTCTAATCTAAAAATGGGACTGAGAACACGGAAGCCTATTTTTTTTTTTAAAAAGGTTGTGTACCAGGGACAAGGCACTTGGGCTCAGGACAGGTGAATCACATCACGGTTTATTAGGAATCAGCTGTCTGGCCTGTTTCTGCCCCAAAGACCTTGCTTGTTGGGCGGTGACCACCAGATCTCCCAGCCAGGGTAGCTCGCAGGGCCCGGGACGCTGAGCCTCTGTCCCTGCTGGGCGCATCAGCTCCGCACGGAGCTGCAGACGTCAGCGCTCACGGAGACTGTCCCAGGAGGGACCAGGCAGGCGGGGCCCGTCGGGGAGACGACAAGCACACAGACACGCTTGGGACGGACAAGAGCAACGGGGACGAGGAGGAGAAAGTCGGGGAGGCAGCCGCTGTTCTCGCTGTCTGTCCACCCAGCGTTGGGGGCACGGTGTCGGAAACCGTGTGGCCCGGGGGTCTCCACGGGGCCCCAGCAGGAGCTCGGCAGGTCCTGAGAACACAGAGCCTGTCCTGCCCCTGAAGTCGGAGAAACGTCCTGTTGGGCAGAACCGTTACGTTTGGCAGAACTCCCGGGTCTGGGCGCTCTGCCTGCTCGGGGCCACAGGCCGCATCCCCAGGAGACCAGCTGGCACCGGTCTGGATCTGGAATCCTGAGGCCAGGAGGAGCCGGGTCACGCCCGGGGGCTGTGGCAGAGCTTGAGCGGCGTGCGCGGGAGCCGAGCGGGTCCGGCTCCTCTCGCAAGCGGAGTGGGAAGCCAGAGCTGTGTTTTCAAGTCAGAGTGTTGGGAGCTGCTGCAAATTTACTCTTTGAATGAGAAAGTATTCGGGAACCAGGAGCATGTCGTTTCGTCCCAACACAAAGGTCTGGGCACAAGTATTTAACACATGGCCCGAGTCACCGCATCCACGTTGGTAGACGAGGGAGCTCCAGCCTGAGAGCTCGCAGGCTTGGCCGGTCTGGGTTAGTGTCCTCCTCTCGGGTCCCAAAGCCCATCACACCGTGTGGTCGTCCTCACCGGTGCTCACCCCAGGCCCCCTGCACTGAGGGCCGCGGGGGAGGTGGGGCTGGCAGCTTTGAGAAGCAGCCTCTCCCAGGACCCGCTTCCAGGACCCGAGCAACCACACGTATGTTTGCCTCCAGGTCGTGGCTCCCTGTGCCCCGTCCACCAGCATCTTCCAGGAGGGGCTCCAAAGCCAAGGTCTGCCGACAAGCCTACGGATGATGGAGAAACCCATTTGCGAGAGAGCAGCACACGCACGGCAGGTGCCCGCTTCCTGGTGAATCTGTGAGGACTGGCACGTGCTTATGGTGGAAAGAGAAACTCACAGCCGGAAACATGCGGCCGTCCAGCCTCACACCTGTTCTGTCGAGGTCTGAGGCTGTCGTATGAGCTTGGGAACTTTGTAGGGAACAAGCTCTCAACGATTTAGTCTTGATCACAGCTTTTTTAAAAAATGTGCGTACACGTGTATATATTCTAGTTTCCCAGAAAGGAAGGGGCTGGGACCGTCCCCTAGAGGCTGACACTTCAAGACGATGCTAGGATCCTGTCGACAGGATTGTGATGCCCAGTTTTAAGCAGGAATCACAACCATCATACAAGGTTTCCTTCTGAACTGTCTGACCTCAGTTTTCTAATTCCACATGGATTACAAGGAATCTCAAGAAGATTGTGTCTGGTAGGAAAGGAGCAAGCCGCAGGTCTGTCTTATTAAAGGAGCTTGACTATGCTTGAAGATGAATTAAAAACACTGCAGGTGCCGTGAGAAAGATGGGTTACAGCATCCTGAGGAGATCCGGGAAGTCATTACGGCTCCAGCATCCCTGGAACCGGGACCGAAGCCCCAGGAACTGGGGTAGATCCAGAAGCCACGGAATATTACTTTTTGACATTAGTCAGCAAGATGTGAAGAGACTCAGCCAGCTGTTTTCTTTTTTTCTCCAGAACATAAGTAGAAGAAGTGTGACGGGGATCGGATCTTCACAGGCCCAAGGCGTCTCTCCAAATACCAGCGCGTACGCGTTTTAAGAGTTTTGAGTCTCTCTGTTGCACAAGATGAACAATGAATGTTGTCCCAGAAGCGGGACCTGGACTAAATGCCTGGACTAAATAAACCAAGAATTCCTGGTTCATTGTTGTTGGGGCTTTTTTTCTTTTTAAGAAAAAGACCCGTTACTTAGGGGGGCGCTCTGGGCACTGCTGTCATTGGACTGGAAGAGGGCCGTGCGTTGTGCCGCGGGGACTTGGACAGGGGCCCGTTGTCCTTGGGGGCCTGAGCGGGGTCCCCGGAGCTGGGGACTGGGGTTCCCGCTCCGCACGCTCGCCGCCTCCCAGCTGCTTCATGCTGACACAGCGCAGGGGACCAGAGAAGAAGCGTCTGGGGCGCTGCAGGGGCGCACAGCCCGCGCACAGCCCGCCCCCGCCTGTGCCTTAATTAACAGCAGAAATGGATTACGAACGGGTTTCTTGGGAAACTGCTGTTTCCTCAAAAGACCATGCGTCTTATGAGGAAACAGTGCCTGAACTCAACTTTTATCTTACTGATTTATTTTAAAGATCTGATTTATTTATTTGTCAGAGAGAGCACGGACAGGGAGAGGGAGAAGCAGGCTCCCAAGGGGGACTCAATCCCAGGACCGTGGGATCCTGACCTGAGCTGAAGGGAGATGCCTCACCAACTGAGCCCCCCCAGACGCCCCTCAACCTTTACGTTAAAAAACAGAAGCCAACATGCAGGGTTCTGATGCAGGTCGGGGCGGCAGGGAGCTCCCCCGGGGGCAGGGACGCAGGGCTGTGCCAGGCGGGCTCCATCGCAGGACTCCTGAGGCCCGGCCGGCCGTAATGAGGAAGGGGGCCGGCTTCTAGGGCAGGAAAAAAAAACGGCAAACCATGCTCAGAGGCCCCAGAGCCTGTGGCCCGCCTCTCTCCTCCGCGTGAGGACGGCTCCAGTGTTGGGAGACAACGAGCTCCTCTCCAAGAGCCGCCGGGCTCTGAGCCGCACTGGAGCCCTTGGTAATGGACGCTGGTTACCGTGTGAGACGCCCCAGTAAAGGGAGCTCTGGCTGAAATGCCTCCCAACGTCCAGTTTGGAACGCTCCGGCAGACCGTGGACGCTAATTCTGCACACGCAGCGGAGGAAGGGGGGAGCCACGGAAGCTCCAGGAAGGGCCCTTGGCTGTGGGCAGCGTCGTCCATCCCACGGGAGACCCGGGGGCGCCTGTCGCCCCGAGGTTTGCTTCTCACTATTGATTTATTTCCATTGTGAAGAGGAATTTTGCAGAACACCAAGATTGCCAGCATTTTAAGTTTTATAGCGATCTTCAGAAAGAAAGAAAGAGACGGAGAAAGAAAGGAAGGAAGAAACCGACGACCAGTGCCGTCATGTGAGACTCCAGTCTAAGCGACGGCACGTTGGGAATGCCCAGGGTACAAAGGCTGAGGTCCCCGGCCCTCCACGCCGCACCCCACGGCCCCGGGCAGGCCCTCATCCCTCCCAAGCCCGTCCCCCACCCGCCGCTCCTGGAAGGTCACCCCCGGAGCAGCCCCGTCTCCTCCTGGGCTCTCCCTGAGCGGGATGGGGAGGTGCGCGAGGGTTGAGGGTCGGGAGGGGTGGGGCGGACGGGACCTCAGCCCCGCGGGGAGGCAAGCCGCTCCCCCTCCTCCCCTCCTCCGCTCACTGGAGGCCTGGCTCTGGGCGAGGCGCTCCCGTCCAGAGTCTCTGCCAAGACCCAGCAGGGCCAGGCGGTGCCTTTACGCCAGGCAGCCGGGAGGGTCTGCAGCGCAGCTCCCTAGGCCTCCTGGCCATCCCGCCACGCGTGGGCGACTTCCTGGGCCTCCTGGCCATCCCGCCACGCGTGGGCGACTTCCTGGGCCCCCTGGCCATCACTGTACGTGTTTCAAGTGGCCACATTCCTTGGGGAAACTGGTGAGAGTGGGGAGTTCAGATCCTTCCAACGCTCGCAAGTCACTGGTTTGAAGCCGGTCGCAGGCTGAGCTCCTCGGCCCAGCCTAGCCCCGACCTTGGGACCCACTCTGCCTGCGCCCCTGTCCCCTGCCTGGCGCCAGCCCCCAGGGCTCTGGCTCATCCCACGGCCTCCGGCTTCTTCCACAGACGACTTTGGCTTGGACACAGCAAAGACTGGCTTGGGGGAGGCTCATGAACTTTCCCAGCCTGGGGGGTGCTGGCCCATCCGCTGCCGCCGCACTCCTGAGGACCGAGGCGGACCCTGGGAAACTTGCCCATGCCGGGCCCTGACATTATACTTCGCTGCAGCCGGAGAAGGGCACTTGCCCCTGAAGACCTCAAAGCTTGTGCATTTCTAAGTATTTGTAAAAAGGCTTCAGCTGCAAGGTCCCAGAGCCCAGGCCCCTTTGTGGTTAACTGAAAAAACTTTGGCTGTGAGCACAGCCCTGTGGACCGGCACTGTGAGGAGTCAGGTGCAGGCCTGTGGGACCAAGGGCTCCTTCCAGAAGGGGACAAGCCCCAGACCAGGAGATCCACCCGCTGACCAAGCCCAGCTGGGCCGTCAGCTGGATACAGCACAGGGAGGCTGTCCACCCAGCTGTGGTGTCTGTTTGGTGCCGAGGGCAGGACACAGCTTTCTGGGACATTCCCCAGGGTGAATGTGGGTAATGGTGTGGTCTCTGTGCATCTGCCTCCTTCCTTTACTGGTCTTGACCCCGAATTATGTATAAAAGAGCAATTATGAGCAAAAATATCCTCAAGTGGAAACCATCTAACTTGAGAGAAAGATCCAAGGGTTTGCCTTGGTCACGCGGGGGTCCACTCTCAGCAGCATCAGAAAGCAAGCGACAAAACCGATGGCCATGACTGCGTGCTCAGCTCAGAACATCACCCAGGCCCTGGATTCCTTCAGAGTCGCGTCTGATTAGTGAGGGCGGCACGTACGGCCCGTGTGTGCGCTGCTCTGGGAAGCAGCCCCCAGCGGCGTTGTTTTCTAGCGTGTTAAGGTGTTGGAACACTCTTGATCTATGACTTTCACCCAGTGAGATGCTAACAAGATATTTTTAATCAAAAGCCAACTGAACATGCGGTGAATTCAAAATGGGACACGGACGGTCCGCGCGGAGCTGCCTTCTGAGCTCGCTGCAGACACACCGGGTGTGAATTAGGACGCGTGAAACGCACACATGGTTTCAGCCCACAGATTCCGCCCTCAAAAGTAGAAAATTGCAGACTCCTGCGGCAGGGGGTCTGGGAGCGGATCCCGGAGGAGCCTGCTGGTCAGCTGCCAGGGAGAGGGCAGGATTGCCGGGCGTCGGAGCGTGTCTGTGTGGGGCTGTGGGAGGCGCTCGCTCTGCAGTCTGTGGAGACTCGGCCTGTCGCATGTCCCCCCATCGAGGGGGGAAGCTGGGCCGAGGACGGAGCCTGACGGGGACGCCCACACCCACAGGCCACCTTGCTCACCGAATCCCAAGCCCCAGCCTGGGACATGGTCTCAATCCTGTCCGTGGGCCCTGCCGCGTGGCGCTCACCGTGGACCGGGGCCGGGGGTTCTGAAGTGCTTATGGTTGGTGGAGTGAGTGCCCCTTCCTGCCATTTCGAAAACCTAAAATAATTTTGAACAAGGAACCTCGCATTGTCAGTTTGCACTGGGCCCCAAAATCACATCGCTGACGGCTCCCTGACCCCGCTGGGGCGACCAGTGCCCCCGGCCGGACTTTCCAGGGGTTTTGCAGGTGTCGTGCCTGCTCACTCTTCGGTGAGAGATCCTTTTCTTTGTGTTCCCCGTGTCACCTAACCAGCTACCGTGTCATCTGTCGCCGGACATTTCCACCCTGCCTTAGACGTATCCAGGACAGGATCCCGGGAAGGCACCGAGGCCCTGGGGACGGCCACGGAGTCACCCATGCTGGGAGGGAGGACGGGAGGAGACGAGGGGAGGGGCAGAGGGGGCCCCACGGCCTGGGGGCAGAGCTGCGAGGAGCCTGAGCCCATGGGCTGCTCCTTCCCCTCCGGGCCGGGAGCAGTGTTCCCGGGTTTGAGCACCAACAGACGAGCCGCCTGTGTCCCCACGGACACCCCACCGCCGCGCCGTTCCTTACCGAGACTGAAAACAGAGACAGGAAAAGAAACAAAATCATTTCAATTCATGCTTTTAACTCTAAAATCCCTTTTTGTACATTTAGCTACATTTAGCTCCATACATTTTTTAAAATTAAAATGTATCCATTCTCTGATTCCTTATGTGCGCACATACATGTGTGCCTCGGTGTGCGAGAGGGAGAGGGAGAGACAGAGGAGGAAGAGTGCGGGAGACCTCCGATGTGCGCTCAGGCAGCCGGGAGGCACAGGCGGGAAGGAGCCCCTCCCTGTCCTCCGGGCCCCGGTTTGGAAAGCATCCCAGGACGGACACAGCCCTCTTTCTGGGAGCACCGAGTTCTCGAGATCAGCTCGTTCAGAGCTCGGAGGCTACAGCGGGCACTAGAGCCGAGGTCCCCACCCGCCGCCCCGTCACAGCTGTCCCCTGTCCGAAGGAGAGCGCCCGACGCTTTACCCGCTGCGGACACACGCAGCATGGAACCAAGTGCCCTCCGAGCAGCTCCTGTGCTCCCCCGGCCACACTGCAGCTGCTTCCGCCTCTCTCCTGCCTAATTTTTCCCGGCACCTGCCGGTGGAGCTGCCAACTCCCACAACTCATTATCGGAGCCCGAGCCTGATCCGCAAACATCAGGCTCTCAATCCTCATATTAAAAACAAACGTAGTCCGTCTCCTGACTTGAAGTCCAACTTTAAATTGGAAAAAGTTCACCCGTCTCTCCTCGGTCAGACCCAGCGCAGGCGGAGCCCCCCCCCGCACGTTCCAGCGGGGCCGCGATGCGCTAATGACATTCACCTGCAGCCCCACGTGAACTAATTAAAACTCTTAATTGTACCTTTTCACATAAAGTGGAAGATTTTAGAAAATGGATTCTGTGTGGCTTCGTTTCTAAAAGTCCCCCAACAGAGTTAGCGCCGGCCGTTCCGGCAGGAGGCCAACGGGGAGCTCCCACCCTGCTCCTGCCCGAGCGTCTGTTCCACCCGGTCCTGCGGGGCTGGGGTGGGGCCGGCGGGGCGGACACGGACCGTCCTGAGTCCGCACACGCCCACCACGTGTCCCCTCCTTTCTCCCCGGGGCCGTGCGGACCGCAGCACAGCGGGGAGGGGACCGCGCGGCCCGGCTGCCGGTGTCCTATGTTCACGGGGTGGCCAGGGCTCCGGCCGCAGAAGCCTGGCACCTCCCGTTGTCCGCAGGGAGCCTCCTCTCTGCCCCTCCGGGTCCTCCCCCTCCTCTCCCTCCTCCCTCCCTGCTCCTCCTCCCCCGCCCGCCCGCACACTGTGGGCTTCGCGCGGCCACGTCCCCCTCCACCAGCCGCACGCCTGTCGCGGGTCTTGGGAACAGAGAAAATGCTTGCTATTTCACAGAAGGGACGGACCAGACGTGACCTCTGGGGAGGAAATTTCAGTCTGGCACGTGTTCGGTTCCCAGGACACCTGCAGGGGGGGAGGAGCTTCCTGCAGGGCACACTGGGGGCAGGGCAGGGAGAGGCCAGGGGCGCAGGCGGAGCCCACCTGGCCCTCCTCAGACGGGAGGGACGCTAGGCTGCAGACGCTGTCTCTGCCTGTCATCTCCTGGGAGCTGGGACACCAGCCTGCCTGGCCGAGCTCGAGGCCAGCCGGGGGTGAACGGCAAAACCACAGAACGGCCATGTCCTTCTCCTAGCACTGACGCCTTTGCCCTCTCGCTGGCTCCGAGCTGGAGGCTGTCGGGGAAGTGACAAGAGGATCCCGGGGAGCCCCTGTGGGAGGCCCAGCTCACGAAGCTGTCCATGACCCCATGAGCCGTTGAGCGACGGAGACATGCCCTTGGGTAGTGCGAGGAGCACCCGTGCTGAACCGGGGGAGGGACGGACTGTCTCCAGAGAGGGATTCGGTCACCGGGAAGGAAGGGGAAGCTCAGGTTTCAGCTCTTTAGGGAAACTGGGGGAGATCCAAGACCTGCGGAGCGCAGAGGCCACGTCTGATGGGAACTGAGGACCGATGCCCCAGAGCTCGGGACGGTGGGATGGGGCGGGTAGGTGTGATGGGTCAGCCGCCGGGAGCGGCGGGGCTGTCAGTCCCTCTCTCCGTGCCCGGGGTTATGTCTGAAAACACCTGAAAATCCATCGGCAGATCGAAGAGAAGAAGAACAGCAATTCTGGAAACAGAAAAACAACCACTTTCTGAAAGGTAGGACCGGCGGAGAAGTGAATCCAAAGCGACGGGAAGATAGACCCCGGGGGGAGGGGCCGGCTCCCGGCAAGCGGCGGAGCAACCGCGCACAAAATCAGGACTTTTAAAAGTCTGTTCCGCGGAGGGAGGGACATCGCTCCAGAGGCTAAACCCGAGCGAAGCCCACGCGGGGTCAGCGTGGCCTCAGGTCCCGCAGGGTCACAGAAGGATCGGGGGTGTCTGAGTGTCGCAGAGCTTGCGGGTATTGGAACGGGAAAAGCCGGCTACAGAGACAGAGCCGACAGTAAGCTCGCAGCTCCGTGTTACCTTGAACCGGTCGCAGGCTCGGTGAGCTCGGAGCGCGGCCGGAGGTCAGGCAGACGGGAGTAACTGGGCGCGGTTCTCTGAGGGCGCACTGAGGAGTGGGGCCCTGGGCTCTCGGCTCCTCCGGGCCGGAGACCAGGAGGCCGCCATTTGTATTCCCGTCCTCTGGAACTCTACGGAAAGCGCTCAGGGAACAAAGCTCCTGAAAGCAAACCCGAGCGGATTACTCACCCCGGCCCCGGGTAAGGGCGGTGTAATTCCGCCTGGGGCAAAGACACTTGAAAATCACTACAACAGGCCCCTCCCCCAGAAGATCAACAAGAAATCCAGCCGAGACCAAGCTCACCTACCAAGGAGTGCGGTTTCAATACCAAGGAGAGCAGCAGAATTCCAGAGGAGGAGAAAGCCAAGCACGGAACTCATGGCTTTTTTCCTGTGATTTTTTTTAGTCTTGCAGTTAATTTAATTTTTTCTTTTTCATTTTTTTTTTTTTTTTTTTTTTTTTCTCGCCTTCGGGTAAAATTTTTTTTTTTTTTAACTGTTACCTTTTTCTTTTTTAACGATTTTTTACTAGTTTATCTAATATATATATATATTTTTTTACATTTTTCTTAGGTGTTTTCTTTTTTTAAAAAAAAATTCTTTTCTTTTTTTTTTTTTTTTTTTTTTTTTTTTTTTTTTTTTTTTTTCTTCCTTTTTGAACCTCTTTTTATCCCCTTTCTCCCCACTCACGATTTTTTTGATCTCTTCTAATTTGGCTAAAGCATATTTTCCTGGGGTTGTTGCCACCCTTTTAGTATTTTACTTGCCCCTTCATTTACTCTTATCTGGACAAAATGACAAGACGTAAAAAATTCACCACACAAAAAAAGAACAAGAGGCAGTACCGAAGGCTAGGGACCTAATCAATACAGACATCGGTAATATGTCAGATCTAGAGTTCAGAATGACAATTCTCAAGGTTCTAGCCGGGCTCGAAAAAGGCATGGAAGATATTAGAGAAACCCTCTCGAGAGATATAAAAGCCCTTTCTGGAGAAATAAAAGAACTAAAATCTAACCAAGTTGAAATCAAAAAAGCTATTAATGAGGTGCAATCAAAAATGGAGGCTCTCACTGCTAGGATAAATGAGGCAGAAGAAAGAATTAGTGATATAGAAGACCAAATGACAGAGAATAAAGAAGCTGATCAAAAGAGGGACAAACAGCTACTGGACCACGAGGGGAGAATTCGAGAAATAAGTGACACCATAAGACGAAACAACATTAGAATAATTGGGATTCCAGAAGAAGAAGAAAGTGAGAGGGGAGCAGAAGGTATACTGGAGAGAATTATTGGGGAGAATTTCCCCAATATGGCAAAGGGAACAAGCATCAAAATTCAGGAGGTTCAGAGAATGCCCCTCAAAATAAATAAGAATAGGCCCACACCCCGTCACATAATAGTAAAATTTACAAGTCTCAATGACAAAGAGAAAAATCCTGAAAGCAGCCCGGGAAAAGAAGTCTGTAACATACAATGGTAAAAATATTAGATTGGCAGCTGACTTATCCACAGAGACCTGGCAGGCCAGAAAGAGCTGGCATGATATTTTCAGAGCACTAAACGAGAAAAACATGCAGCCAAGAATACTATATCCAGCTAGGCTATCATTGAAAATAGAAGGAGAGATTAAAAGCTTCCAGGACAAACAACAACTGAAAGAATTTGCAAATACCAAACCAGCTCTACAGGAAATATTGAAAGGGGTCCTCTAAGCAAAGAGAGAGCCTACAAGTGGTAGATCAGAAAGGAAAGGAACAGAGACCATATACAGTAACAGTCACCTTACAGGCAATACAATGGCACTAAATTCATATCTCTCAATAGTTACCCTGAATGTGAATGGGCTAAATGCCCCTGTCAAAAGACACAGGGTATCAGAATGGATAAAAAAAAAAAAAAACCCCATCTCTATATGTTGCCTCCAAGAAACACATTTTAAGCCCGAAGACACCTCCAGATTTAAAGTGAGGGGGTGGAAAAGAATTTACCATGCTAATGGACATCAGAAGAAAGCAGGAGTGGCAATCCTTATATCAGATCAATTAGATTTTAAGCCAAAGACTGTAATAAGAGATGAGGAAGGACACTATATCATACTCAAAGGGTCTGTCCAACAAGAAGATTTAACAATTTTAAATATCTATGCCCCCAACGTGGGAGCAGCCAACTATATAAACCAATTAATAACAAAATCAAAGAAACACATAAACAACAATACAATAATAGTAGGGGACTTTAATATTCCCCTCACTGAAATGGACAGGTCATCCAAGCAAAAGATCAGCAAGGAAATAAAGGCCTTAAAATGACACACTGGACCAGATGGACATCACAGATATATTCAGAATATTTCATCCCAAAGCAACAGAATACACATTCTTCTCTAGTGCACATGGTACATTCTCCAGAATAGATCACATCCTCGGTCCTAAATCAGGACTCAACCGGTATCAAAAGATTGGGATCATTCCCTGCATATTTTCAGACCACAATGCTCTAAAGCTAGAACTCAACCACAAAAGGAAGTTTGGAAAGAACCCAAATACATGGAGACTAAAGAGTATCCTTCTAAAGAATGAATGGGTCAACCGGGAAATTAAAGAAGAATTGAAAAAAATCATGGAAACAAATGATAATGAAAATACAACGGTTCAAAATCTGTGGGACACAACAAAGGCAGTCCTGAGAGGAAAATATATATAGCGGTACAAGCCTTTCTCAAGAAACAAGAAAGGTCTCAGGTACAACCTAACCTAACCCTACAAAGGAGCTAAAGGAGCTGGAGAAGGAACAAGAAAGAAACCCTAAGCCCAGCAGGAGAAGAGAAATCATAAAGATCAGAGCAGAAATCAATGAAATAGAAACCAAAAAAACAATAGAACAAATCAACGAAACTAGGAGCTGGTTCTTTGAAAGAATTAATAAAATTGATAAACCCCTGGCCCGACTTATCAAAAAGAAAAGAGAAAGGACCCAAATAAATAAAATCATGAATGAAAGAGGAGAGATCACAACTAACACCAAGGAAATACAAACTATTATAAGAACATACTATGAGCAACTCTACGGCAATAAATTTGACAATCTGGAAGAAATGGATGCATGCCTCCTAGAAACATATAAACTACCACAACTGAACCATGAAGAAATAGAAAGCCTGAACAGACCCATAACCAGTAAGGAGATTGAAACAGTCATTAAAAATCTCCAAACAAACAAAAGCCCAGGGCCAGACGGCTTCCCGGGGGAATTCTACCAAACATTTAAAGAAGAACTAATTCCTATTCTCCTGAAACTGTTCCAAAAAATAGAAATGGAAGGAAAACTTCCAAACTCATTTTATGAGGCCAGCATCACCTTGATCCCAAAACCAGACAAGGATCCCACCAAAAAAGAGAGCTATAGACCGATATCCTTGATGAACACAGATGCGAAAATACTCAACAAAATACTAGCCAATCGGATTCAACAGTACATTAAAAAGATTATTCACCACGACCAAGTGGGATTTATTCCAGGGCTGCAAGGTTGGTTCAACATCCGCAAATCAGTCAATGTGATACAACACATCAATAAAAGTAAGAACAAGAACCATATGATACTCTCAATAGATGCTGAAAAAGCATTTGACAAAGTACAACATCCCTTCCTGATCAAAACTCTTCAAAGTGTAGGGATAGAGGGCACATACCTCAATATCATCAAAGCCATCTATGAAAAACCCACCGCAAATATCATTCTCAATGGAGAAAAACTGAAAGCTTTTCCGCTAAGGTCAGGAACACGGCAGGGATGTCCATTATCACCACTGCTATTCAACATCGTACTAGAGGTCCTAGCCTCAGCAATCAGACAACAAAAGGAAATTAAAGGCATCCAAATCGGCAAAGAAGAAGTCAAATTATCACTCTTCGCAGATGATATGATACTATATGTGGAAAACCCAAAAAGACTCCACTCCAAAACTGCTAGAACTTATACAGGAATTCAGTAAAGTGTCAGGATATAAAATCAATGCACAGAAATCAGTTGCATTTCTCTACACCAACAGCAAGACAGAAGAAAGAGATATTAAGGAGTCAATCCCATTTACAATTGCATCCAAAACCATAAGATACCTAGGAATAAACCTAACCAAAGAGACACAGAATCTATACTCAGAAAACTATAAAGTACTCATGAAAGAAATTGAGGAAGACACAAAGAAATGGAAAAATGTTCCATGCTCCTGGATTGGAAGAATAAATATTGTGAAAATGTCTATGCTACCTAAAGCAATCTACACATTTAATGCAATTCCTATCAAAAGTACCATCCATCTTTTTCAAAGAAATGGAACAAATAATTCTAAAATTTATATGGAACCAGAAAAGACCTCGAATAGCCAAAGGGATATTGAAAAAGAAAGCCAACGTTGGTGGCATCACAATTCCGGACTTCAAGCTCTATTACAAAGCTGTCATCATCAAGACAGCATGGTACTGGCACAAAAAACAGACACATAGATCAATGGAACAGAATAGAGAGCCCAGAAATAGACCCTCAACTCTATGGTCAACTAATCTTCGACAAAGCAGGAAAGAATGTCCAATGGAAAAAAAGACAGCCTTTTCAATAAATGGTGCTGGGAAAAAATTGGACAGCCACATGCAGAAAAATGAAATTGGACCATTTCCTTACACCACACACAAAAATAGACTCAAAATGGATGAAGGACCTCAATGTACGAAAGGAATCCATCAAAATCCTTGAGGAGAACACGGGCAGCAACCTCTTCGACCTCTGCCGCAGCAACATCTTCCTAGGAACAACGCAAAAGGCAAGGGAAGCAAGGGAAAAAATGAACTACTGGGATTTCATCAAGATCAAAAGCTTTTGCACAGCAAAGGAAACAGTTAACAAAATCAAAAGACAACTGACAGAATGGGAGAAGATATTTGCAAACGACATATCAGATAAAGGACTAGTGTCCAGAATCTATAAAGAACTTAGCAAACTCAACACCCAAAGAACAAATAATCCAATCAAGAAATGGGCAGAAGACATGAACAGACATTTCTGCAAAGAAGACATCCAGATGGCCAACAGACACATGAAAAAGTGCTCCATATCACTTGGCATCAGGGAAATACAAATCAAAACCACAATGAGATATCACCTCACACCAGTCAGAATGGCTAAAATCAACAAGTCAGGAAATGACAGATGCTGGCGAGGATGCGGAGAAAGGGGAACCCTCCTACACTGTTGGTGGGAATGCAAGCTGGTGCAGCCACTCTGGAAAAACAGCATGGAGGTTCCTCAAAATGTTGAAAATAGAACTGCCCTATGACCCAGCAATTGCACTATTGGGTATTTACCCTAAAGATACAAATGTAGTGATCCAAAGGGACACATGCACCCGAATGTTTATAGCAGCAATGTCCACAATAGCCAAACTATGGAAAGAACCTAGATGTCCATCAACAGATGAATGGATCAAGAAGATGTGGTATATATACATAATGGAATACTATGCAGCCATCAAAAGAAATGAAATCTTGCCATTTGCAACAACATGGATGGAACTAGAGCGTATCATGCTTAGCGAAATAAGTCAAGCAGAGAAAGACAACTATCATATGATCTCCCTGATATGAGGAAGTGGTGATGCAACATGGAGGCTTAAGTGGGTAGAAGAATAAATGAAACAAGATGGGATTGGGAGGGAGACAAACCATAAGTGACTCTTAATCTCACAAAACAAACTGAGGGTTGCCGGGGGGAGGGGGTTGGGGAGAAGGGGGTGGGATTATGGACATTGGGGAGGGTATGTGATTTGGTGAGTGCTGTGAAGTGTGTAAACCTGGTGATTCACAGACCTGGGGATAAAAATATATGTATATAAAAAATATATGTTTATAAAAAATAAAAAATAAAAAAAAAAAAAAAAAAAAAAAAAAAAAAAAAAAAAAAAAAAAAAAAAAAGAAATTTCTGGAAAATGGCTGACAAGCCAACTTGATATGGATCCTTGAGGTTCAAGTGTGTGAATACATTTTGAAAAGTGTGAATCTGCAAAATATTCTAATAATCTTAAAATTATTTTTAATTTTAAAAAAAAAAAAAAAAAAAAAAAAAAGTTATTATTGGAGCACCTGGGTGGCTCAGTCGTTAAGCGTCAGCTTTCAGCTCAGGTCATGATCCCACGGTCTTGGGATCAAACCCCACATCAGGCTCCCTGCTTGACAGGAAGCCTGCTTCTCCCTTTCCCACTCCCCTGCTTGTGTGGGAAGCATGTCTCCCTCTGTCAAATAAATAAATACAATCTTTTTAAGAAAATAAAGTAATTACCTCTGTCAAAAAAAAAAAAAAAAAAAAAAAAAAAAAAAAAAAAGACAGGCTTGGTTCTTGAAACCTGCTTATACTGCCTCATTGCATAAACGTCTCTAAGGAGAATCATGTCGTCGGCCTTCAACTTAGGACTGGGACCTTTGAGATCTCTTGGGAATTGCGTGCTCGGGGGGTCGCAGCATAGCAGGACAGATCCTCTTGAGCTGAGCTGGAGCGGGAGAAGGCCCGTCTCGGGTGTGGCGTGACCCCTGGGGAAAGAGCAGGCCACCAGTCTTCCTGGGACTGGACGGGGCTCCCAGCAGTTGGAAACGGGCACCGGAATAGCAGCCTGGCCCCCCTGGCCTAGCTTCTCACGTCTGCCCCACAAGGCCAGATTCCAGAAAGGACATCCCGACACCAGCAAGACAGGAATGGGCTCACGAGGTTGCCCTCTCCCCAGAACTGCGCATCCAGACAGCAGTGGCCAGGCTGCAATGAGCCTGAAAATATTTTTAATGATGACTGAAGGGATGTCCTAACGACCTGTTGGAAGTGATCTTCTTAAATGTCAACGCCATTCATCTTTAATGAGAAAACAAAAAATCTTCTGGCATTATTAGTCTTTAGAATTAGAGAACACAAGGGTTGAAATTCTGTCATTTTCAAAACCTAAAAAGGAGGGACCATTAAAACCTTGGATTCGGTATAATTTGCCTGCCTGGGTCTCCGTGAGCACCGCCGCCATCTGTAGCTGCGGCTGGCTGGTTAGTAGCGGTGCTGCCTTGTGACGCGTGGCTCAGTGCCACCCTGCCAGCCAGCAAAGGCACGTTTTGGAGATTCAGGCTGTGTAAGTTAGACCAAAAAAATCATCAAGATAGATAGCATGTGTTGAAGAGGATGTGGAGAAAGGGGAACCCTCTTACACGGTTGGTGGGAATGCAGGTTGGTGCAGCCTCTTTGGAGAACAGTGTGGAGATTCCTCAAGAAATTAAAAATAGAGCTTCCCTATGACCCTGCCATTGCACTACTGGGTATTTACCCCAAAGATACAGATGTCGTGAAAAGAAGGGCCATCTGTACCCCAATGTTTATAGCAGCAATTGCCACATTCGCCAAACTATGAAAAGAACCAAGATGCCCTTCAGTGGATGAATGGATAAGGAAGATGTGCTCCATATACACTATGGAGTATGATGCCTCCATCAGAAAGGATGAATACCCAACTTTTGTAGCAACATGGGCGGGACTGGAAGAGATGATGCTGAGTGAAATAAGTCAAGCAGAGAGAGTCAATTATCATATGGTTTCACTTACTTGTGGAGCATAACAAATATCATGGAGGACATGGAGAGTTAGAGAGGAGAAGGGAGTTGGGGGAAATTGGAAGGGGAGGGGAGAGAGACTATGGACTCTGAAAAACAATCTGAGGGGTTTGAAGTGGCGGGGGGGTGGGAGGTCGGGGTACCGGGTGCTGGGTATTGTGGAGGGCATGGATTGCATAGAGCACTGGGTGTGGTGAAAAAATAATGAATACTGTTATGCTGAAAGTAAAAAAATAATAATAAAAAATTTAAAAAGATAAAGTAAAAAATTTTAAAAACCAAAAAAAAAAAAAAGATAGAAAAGTTTTCAATAAGGTGATGAAAAAGGGCTGTTGGCACATCGGGGAAGAAGCAGAACGCGGAGGTGAGACCGTTGCTGGAGTCAGGAGCCCCCAAACCTGGGCACCCCACCACTTTGAACGGTCCCAGAACCGCTCCCTCTCCCCAAGCCTGGGCCCCAGCTTCTGCACCTGGAAGAGGACATGGCATCATTGCTCGGACCACAAGGTTTGCACGCAAGTGGCGCAGGGCCTCTGGGGTGACAGGGACACCGGTCCGGCGACCTGCGTCTCCATCTCTATGACGCTGCACATCCACTAAGGAAAAGAGTTCACTGACTTCCAAACAGAGGTTTGAATACAACCCGTGTGTTGGTTTAAACACCACAAACCCACAGGAAGCTTCAGACCAGTTTTACAGCTTATTTCAGTAAGCCTCATCCCAGGACCACAGGGACACGCCGTGCCTGCACCGACTGTTCCTGAGACACTCTCTGCAGCTGAGCTAAGGGGACAGGGGCTGAGGCACGAGCTCAGCTCCTTCTCCAAATCCCATGGTGCTTGTTATGTCCCCTCGCCAGGAGCTCACCGCGTATCCCCTGGAAACGGCTCTCACAGCAAGGGGACTTCACCGTCACCGCACAAAGCTCGTCCCAGCACACGACTAATACACATTCACACTCCACCAGGCACATTTTTTTAAAAGTCTATATTTAAACACTGGCACTGAGTGCTGAGATCCTTGAAAATAACGTGAGCTGGGTGCAGCACTGAGAATTCGGTTAGTTATTTTAATTTTATGTCTTATTATGGAATATGATGAAAAGGAAAGCTCAACATCCTTCAGAGCCTGCATTTCCAAATTCTCTGGAAAGTGTCTGTTTTCTAAAAAATAAAGTGGAAGTGAGGATGTACACAACGAGCCAGCGAGATTCACGGACTACGTCATACAAACCGCGGGAAGCCAGCTCACAGGAAACAGTGGTGCCAAGTGACCTTTCAGACTCACAGGGAAAATGTCTCTCAGAGAAAACATATTAAATTTTACATTTCCGGTCATCCCTTTGGATCCACACACCCTGCCTTCAAGAAACAGACACCATCCCTGGGGCAGGAGCGTCAAGCACACTGCGTCTGGGTGTGCCGGGACCTCTGGGGATTTCTGCCCTCAGGTTCCCTGTGGCTGCCCAGCTGGGTGCTCCGTAACGTGTGTACGGTCGCCTCCACATGGCACCCGCTGACCTGTGGGGTCCCTGCAGGCAAGGGTAGCCCCCAGCTGGCGGGGGGTAAGTTCTGCAAATGTGGGTGCAGAACCTTCTGTGAGGCAGTTCCATAGATAGCCAGCCCAGTGCTCCGACACTGCTATGCCAGCACACAAGACACGCACACGGACGTGCACACATGCATGACACACGCACAGGGAAGTATGTGTGTGCACAAGTGTGCACACGGGGATGCATGGGGTGCACACATGCACATGCACACACATGCACATATATACATGTGCACACGTGTACACACCATGTCTGTGCACACCACTGTACATGCCCGCACACGCATACACAGGGACGGGGACACACACGCGCGCACACACATGCACGGGCACCTTACACATGTGCACGTGCATGCGCCCTGCGTGTGCACACAGGTCTACATCATCCTGCGCACCCAGGCAGGCACACACAGGTGCACGGAGACCCTCTGCAAGAGGAAATGCCTGGTCAGTGTCCACTGAGCGTAGGTGCTCATTGGAGAGAGAGGGAAGCAGAGCCCTGATTGCGTCTGTGGGCCGAGCCGTTTCTGGAATGGGCGGTGGGTCCCAGAGATTAAGGCAAGTTGCCTGGGCGTCATCTGGTGAGGGCGGTGATTTTTAAATGGCTGGTCCTCGGGCACCCAGAGGAGTAGGAGGCGCAGGAAGGTGGAGGGAGGGGGCAGGGCTGGAGCGTGACGTAAGCGGCAAACGCTCCTTCCCGGGACTGAAGCTGCCTGACCCTGCCCAGCCCTCCGTGTGACTCTCACCGAAATCCTGGGAGGTCCGCGCTGTGGGCTCTGCTGCCGGAGGAGCAGGCCCAGGCCCAGCTGGTGGGCGGAGCCTCCTTCTCCGGCCCCAGCAGCCCTGGGACTCCCTTCTCTGGGCAGCAGCACTGGCAGAGGCATTTGGCTTGCAAAGACACAGCTCCTGGCTGCTGGAAAATTCTGGCCCTGTTCCTCGCACAGGGCTTTGCTGCAGGGCTGCCCAGGGTCCTGAGAACCGGGAGATGCTCGGTAAACAGCAGACTTCCCAGCTCTGTGCCCGGTGGTCCAGAGGCCTCCCGGAGAGCCGCAGCCCCGTTCGACCCCCAGGGTGTGCCCTGCCCGGTCTCACCCCTCCCTCCCACCTGCGTCTTGCCCATGTTCCACCCCTGCCTGGAATTCTTGCCCTGCCCTGTGCACGCAGGGCTCCACGCCAGACCCTCCGTGGCCTCTCTGGGAGAAGGACAGTTGGGGCGGCCGGATCCCAGCCGGGTCCCTGCGGCTGACATCTTGCTCTGATCAGCTTGTGGCAAGTGGCCACAGACATTCTCGACCCTGGTGGTCAGCGGCCCCAACACACCCCACCCGGAGCCAGCCGCCCCGAGCCGCCATGGGACCCTGGAGGGTCCCTGAATAACTCTGTGGGCTCGGCCACACTCCTTTGCCTCCGTGTCTCTAGGGATGGGTCTCGCGACCACCGGGAAGTTGTTGGAGGGATTGAAACCTTCACAACAGATTTTTAGTCTCGGGCTCATAGTAAGTACTTCACAAAGTCTCACTCCCTAGCAGGGACCCACAGCTCAGCCCTGGGGACAGACGCTCCCTCCTGGGCTCCGGCGCTCACAGGTGGACAGGCGCACACACCCCGTGTGGCGGTCACGGCTCTGTGCTCCGGAGATCGGCAACCCGCCTCAGTGGCTTGACTCGTCCCTCGGATCGGAAGTCCTCAAACCCTCCTAACCAAGAGTCCCCTGTGCGGCGAAGACCGAGCTTCCCGGAAGGAGGCTCTGAAAAGGAGAGACTCGTGTTCTCTAACTGGGGTTGGGACTTTCAGGAGAACCAAGCCTGTGATCTAACCATGTGGATTAGCCAAACCATGGTGTGGTCAAGTCTGGGTAAACGTGATCTTTCTTCCCATGTGTTAGAAGCACCACCCAGCAGCCAGGCTGCTCTGCTCCCTCCGCCCCCCACCTGCCAGGTCTCCATGCTGTTTTCCAGGATCGGGAATCTGCATCACGGTGACGGCCATCCGCCGGGATGCCTCTCTCCGGTGACCGGACTTGCCCTACTGGCTGAAGACCATGATCAGACCAGGTTCCCCTGAATCCAGGCCTGTCTCTGCCGTGGTGCAGACGGTGCCCAGAGCACTTTCTACTTTGATTTAAATAGCGGCCCTTGTTCTCGGCTACTGAAAAGGTTTTTCCCTTTATGCTCACTTCTGTTCAGTGTTCTGGAATATGAGAATGCATCCCATTATTATAATTGTCTGGCTTTTAACGTGCTTTTGCCAACATGGAGGTTTCCTGTTCTAAAACCCTTAATAAACTGTCAGCGAGCCCATAGCTGGCCGCCCGCCGTCTCCGTGTCAGTGACTCTGTGGTGAGCAGCAGCAGAAATGCAAACTGCGGCCGCACGTGGCACTTCTCCTTACGATCGGGTTCAATTAACTTTGGTAAAATCAGTTCTTGGCAACACAAGCTGCTTGCTTCGTGATAAATGCCCGTAAGTAGCCAGACAGATTACAGAGACGAGGCATTTAGGAAAATTATGCTGCGGAACCAATAGTTAGTTTCGCACTTTGATTGCCCACCAGGAAGCAGGCGATGACCGCACAGTGCGGAGCGGTTGGGAAGGGTCTCACAGTGCAGACGGCGACCTGGGGGCAAGGGCCCCCGCCCCAAACCCCTGACCCTCATCTCCAGGTCTTGCTTTACGGAGAGAGCACTGACTGCAGTCTCTGAAGACAGCAGGGTCCCCGTGCCCCCGACGCAGTGACCGAGCCGTGTGCAGCCTGACCAGGGCCCCTGTTACAATATGAGTCACTTGCCATGGCTTCCTGGCTTCCTCTCCACTCCCCAAACTCATTACCGGGGCTCTGCACCCGGGGTCATGTCCACACTCCATGTTGCCAAAAGCTTAAAGTCTTTTATTTTCTTAAATAGATACTTTGTTCCCTTCGAGTTGCTTCTGTTCCACCATATCTGCATCAAACCAAAGTGTCTTCCCAGCTAGTGAAGCGGATGCTTTCTAACGGCGAATTCCGATCTGTGAATATTAAGCTTTCCTAAATCAGGCCATATTTTTTACACATTTAAGTTTCTGATTTTAAAAAAAGTTGGACAAAATGTCCCCAGATGATTTTCCTTACTCAACCAGGAACGCGCAGAAGTGACTTAGCCTCGGCTGCTAATTTTTAACCCTAACGTGACTAGGTCGCACCAAGGGCTCGGTTACTTCCGTGAAGCGCAATTCTCCTTGGAGAAAGCAGCCCGAGCGGCGGGCATGCGGGTCCAGCTGACGGCGGCCCATGCACCGTGCTTGGCTGCGGTGTTTCGAAGGGAGCGTGCCGGAAGCATCGACAAACATAGTCGGACATGCTCAGGTGTTAGCGGTTGTTAATCTCAAAGGGGAAATCGGGGCCAGGACCACCCGTCAGCGACCACAGGCCGGCCGCGGCTCAGAGTGCCTGGCGTGGAGCCCGGGAGACGGACGCTGCCCTCGCTCCGTGGGTCAGACCCACCTGAAGCACGGCTCCCGGATGGGCACAGGGACCTCCCGCCTGTCCAGACCCACCGCCGGGTCGAGACTTCTGAGCTCTGCCCAACAGATGACTTTCTTTTAAAACGTGCTTAAGGAAGAAAAATGAGCCACTCTCAGAATGTACAAATGCATGTTAATGCTTCTCTGTCAAAATATTGCACTGTCTAGACTTCGCCGCATCGTGGGCTTTGAAAATCCATCTCTTTGGAATCTGTATTCTGCAAATGCAGCTTTTACAAAATGTATTAAATTTGAAGGGGAGAGCCAATAATTGCAATGTTTGAAGATTCAATTTAAATACTAAAAATGGTCAAGAGCAGCCCCGGGGGAATCCAGGTGAAGAATTTGAGCTCTTGTGCAGTTGAAGTTTTGAAGTATTTTCAATATTTAGAAAAAAAGAAACACCTTTGCTCTCTTCTAAAGGTCCAGCAGCTCAGACCACGTGCAGCGATGGCTCCAGCCTAAGGACGCGCCGTGAGCTGAACACAGACCCTGAGGAGAGCCTTGGCTGAATTTCTTCGAGATGCCGCTCCCTCATGTCCTGCAGTACTATTCCGGCTCTCCAGGCACCGTCCCGAGCAAAGAGTGCTTTAGCCACCCACGGTGGGAGTGGATGCCCGTCCTGCAAGTGTTCTCAAAAGTGCCTCCCATGCGGCCAGCTGTCAGCTTTGCTGGCATTTCACTGCCCCCAAGAGTTAGCTCAAACTCCAAGGGGAGCCCTGCCTCTGGAGAAGTCACCCTCCTGGCTCCAGGTCCCCTGTCAGGGAGGAGGAGGCATGGTGGCCGGGGCACAGGGCAGCTCACACACGAACTGCAGGCTACAGGCCCTTGGTTTGGATGAACCAGGTTGGTGGGACCCTGAGAACCTGTGCCTCCAGCCAGAAAATCCCCATGTGCCCACCTGAGCACCGGAGAATTGTGTGCCCCATGACCTCCCTGGAGGACGGGGGAATATGGAAGCAGAGGAAAGGGTATTGAGAGGAGTGTTGTCAGTGAAACTTAAGGGGAGGGTGTGGTGTCCCCCAAGCTGGGCAGACAGGAGACCAGGAGGCAACTGTCCATCAGAGGTCTTAGGTCGTGAGAATGGTCAGGCTGATGTCACACCAGAAGACCAGGGAGGAAGGTCGTCCTAGGGGCTGAGACTGCTTGCACGGTGGAGTGCTGCCGCAACGCAGGGCTGTCACAGAGGCCAGAGCAGCTGGAGGGCACCTGTGCCCACCTCCCTTGGTGGGGAAGGCACGGTGTTGTCCGGACAACTTGACAGATGCATCATCTGAACCCCTCGACATTCAGCAGTAAAAGCGCACTGATTTTTAGCAAATTTACAGATGTGCACACCATCCCACAAACCCAGTTTTAGGACATTTTCATCCCTTCACGATGTTCCGTCACACCTGTTCCCAGTGGATCCCAGATCCTGGCCCCCGTCCCAGAAGCACACTTGTCCTTCGTCTCTGCAGAGGCAGTGGCCACGGCATCACACACGGAGGAGTCCTGTGTCCAGCTTCCTCTGCACACCTTCACGGCTTCGAGGTCTGACATAAATCAGTGCTTCGTGCCTTTCTGTGCCTAAATACGCTTCCGTGATGTGGACACAGCACTTTACTCCCCGCATTATGGACCGTCAGGCTGTTCCAGTTTGGACAAATGATAGGCTCTTGTGCCACGAAACACACCACGCCCCCATAATGCGCCCCCTTCCCCGCAGATGCTGTCTTGGGGTGCGTTTGGGGGGCATGCCGACCTCTTCGAAAGTGCCCCGTGGGGTTCAATGCCAGTTGCCTTTTTCTGTGGGTGCATTTCTGCTCATTCCTGCCGACGCTCGGCACCCGGCAGCCCTCCTGATTTTAATTTGTGTTTTCCTGAAGGTGAATCGAGTGGAGCCTCTTCTCAGGTGTTTTGCAGCCACTGGACATTCTCTTCGGTGAAACAGCTACTTAAACCCTCTGGTCACTTATTTTTTCAATCAAGTTGTTTATCTCATTGAGTTGTAAGAACTCTTTATGTATTTAGGATGCAAACCCTCCTTATCAGAATCACGATTTAAACCTATTTTCTCCAGTGTCTGTCATATATCTTCATTATCTCAATAGTGTCTTCTGAAGTACAAAAGTATTGAATTTAATTAAAGTCATGCTTAGCCACTACTCTTTCATGGATCACCATTGTTTAGAATATTTTGCTTGACAAAAAGTCAGAGGGAATTTATCCTGTATTTTATTCTAGAATTTCTGTTTTTTTTTTTCTCACCCATTAAGCTTATGATCCATTTTGAGTTAATTTTTGTGTATGGCTAGAGATAGAACATATTATTTTATTATTTTTCTTTTTTTTGCGTGTGAATATAGAAACATCCTAGCACCATTTGTTGAAAAGATTGGTCTTTTTCCTTTGAATTGCCTTTGTAGCTTTACTGAAAATCTATCGGCCATATACGTCAGGGTTTAGTTCTGGACTCTCGGTTCTGTTCAGTGGACCCATATCCCTGTCTTTACACCAATACCGGGTGCCTTGTTCACTAAAGCTTTATACATTGCTAATGCTTTCCTGTATAAAGTAGAGCGAGTCTGTGTTCTTTTTCTTTTTTCAAAATTACTCTATTATCTTATGTCCTCTGCACTTCCCCCATAAAGTTTAGGATCTGCTAGTCAGCTTCTATTTAAAAACAGGCTGGTAGGGATTGTAGGACTCTCTAGATCAGTTTAGGGCGAGCTGCCGTCTTAATGAGTCTTCCCATCCATGAACATGGAACACCCTTGCTTAGTCCGTCCTTCCTCAGTCTCGTGCAGCAGTGGGCGACCCTTCAGGGGAGCGGCCTTACACTTCCTTTGTTAAAATTACTGCAGAGTATTTTATTCTTCCGAGGCTATTGTGAATGGACTGGTTTTCCCAATTTCATTTTCAGATTGTTCATTGTTCGTATATAAAATACAAATTATTCTTTCTTGTCTTATGTTATGCAACAGTGGTAAACTTGTGTCATTATTTCTGGCAGTTTTTCTGACCATTTCGGTATTTTCTCTATACAGGATGGATGCCTCTAATTTGTGGTGGTTGTGACGGTGCTGACTCAAGCCTCCACATTCTGAGGAGCAGCCAGTCGAGGAGTGGCTGTTCTTGCCTCGGTCCTGGTGTTGGGGAAAGCATTTAGACTCCGGCATCGTGTGCAAGGGGAGCTGAGAGTTGTTAGCAAATGTCCTGTATCAGGGTGAGCGAGTTCCCTTCTATTCCTGTTTTTGGAGTTTTCACCCTAAATGGATAATGGATTTGTCCAAAGCTTTCTCTGTGCCTATCTAGATGATCATGTAGGTTTTTGTCCTTCATTCTATTAGTAAGATTTACTCTGTTAATTCATTTTTAGATATTACACCAACCTTGTATTCTTGGACCAGATCCACTCGGCCATCGGTCGGTTTTGTACGTCGCTAAAATCCTGTTGAGGAGTTTTACATCTGTCTTCCTGAGAGAAGTTGGCAGTTTTCCTTTCTGTGGTGTCTTTCTCTGGCTTCGGCGGCAAAGTCGTACGGGATCTGTTCAGTAAGAGACCGCAGCAACTCTGACTCTGGTTTCCCCGCAAACTTGTTCTTGTTGCTTATTTAGCGTCTTGCCTGGACAAAGTGTCTTATACCCGCCTCCCCCCAGCAGCCAGCGGCGTCTTGTCAGTTGTGCTCTGGGTTTTCACTGTTACGCGGTTGCTCCTTTTTCAGCCTCGCTTCCCAGGGCTGGCTGTCCCTGCTCCTGCCTGTGGTCGGCACCGGTGCTCAAATGCCCGGCAAAGCTCCCGCCCTCTGCTCGTCGACATGTGTCTGGGCTCAACAGAGCACTCAGGTTTCAGGATTCCCTCAAGCCTGCCTCACTCCTGCAGTCTGCAAGCCCTTGCAGGTCGCCCTGTGCCTGCACACGGGCTCCTGGTGGGGATGCGTGGAGAGGTGGGGCTGGGTCTTTCCTGATCTGCCTGTTGAGTTTCCGGCCAGGCTGTCTCTTGCCCCAGCCAGCCGTCTCAGACAGAGAGTGGTCGTCCCAATTCAGGGTCCCCGAAAGCTGGGACTTCGACACCCCCGACAGGCGGGGATCTTTGGCCCTTTGCTCCAAGAGGAGCCGAGCGGCTCCCTCCAGCACTGAGGCTGCTGGGGATTCGCAGCCAGCCCTGACCTGCCGCATCTCGCAGACCGGCAGAGCCACTAGGAGCAGAGGGCAGAAGCGAGAACACCGCGGACCGACCACTCTCGCCCAGAGCTCTGCGGTCGGACGTGAGTGCGTGTATCGTAGCTTTCCGGACGGGCCTGGCTGACTGTCAGGGCCCTGGGATGGCTGCCTCGTCATTTCGTCCCGTTTACGGCTCCTCCTCTGTCGCGTCGGACGCATCTGGGCCAGCGGCTGGGAGTCCGATGTGCGGCTCCTCTCCGTGCAGCTCCGCACCAGTCTGACCTCAGACACGCTCCCACCTCTTTCTGAGTCGGCCTCTGCTGGTGTGGAAAGAAGTCTGAAAAGGGAATCTCTAAGTTCACACCCAGCTCCAAAACATCAACTCAAGGAGCCAAACGTGCATATTAGAATCACTGAAATTCAACTGCGCAACGTAGTGGAGAAGCCCTCAGGTCTCTCTCACATTAGAACAGATCCAGATGAAAGCGCGGGCAGCTCCGCCTCTGCTTCTCACTCCCAAAGGTCAGGAGCCCTGGGGGGGCAGGGGGCGGCTGCTGCGTTTAGAGCACAGTTAAACAGGCGGGAAGTAGCACGGCTTTCCCTGCTGGGACATGGAAAGGGCCAGAAGCCCCTGTCTTTCAGAGACGCACCCCACACTTGTAGGATCTGAACACATTCCCCTTTCCCGAGGGTTGGGGGTCCTTGCCGTGGAAATGTTACTGGACCCGTGACAATACATGAGTGTCCTCAGGGACCCAAGGGACCCGGAACTCCTTGTCTCCACAGGGCAACAGCAGGGAAGGAGCCCTTACGCCCCCTCCTTCTGATACTGTGCTCTCCCGGCCTCACTTGTACCCCACGCCCACCCCCCACCTCCCTACGGGGCCCCTCGCTCTGCTGTCCGCCCACTGCTTCCGTTGCCACTTCCTCGCGACCTGACACACGAACCCCCTCCCGTCACAACCTGTGACCACGAAGAGTGGCAGGAAACCGTGTCACAGGGCCTTTGTGTCCCCTCTGGAGTCACTTAGCAGGACAAGGAAGCTCCCTTAGCTTCCCCTGTAGCTCCTCTCTCCTGGCCCCACCGAGAAATTCCTGTATCTCCTGCTGATGGATAACGTGGCAGCTGCTTACAGGAGCAAGTGGGCGACTCTTTGAGAACCAGTGCCCGAGGCTCCCTAACTGGACGTGCACGGAGAGTGTGAGGACCTGCCTGCGGATGTTCGACAGACGAGCTCTCCCGTCCTCACCCTCACAACCTGTCGCCGTCTGTCATTAACTTCTTGTAAGATTTGTGTACTTGTGCTTTACATGAAGTCGAACCTGGAATGCGCCTGCATGCGCCTAAATTGTTCATTCTCCCCCGGTGTTCGCAGGAAGCGGAACGTGTGTCCGTCAGCCCCATGGGACAGAGCGCACCCTCAGAGCTCTCTAGGTCCCTGTGGCTCTAACTCAGTGTGTTTTCGTGTCTCGCTCCTCTGCTGTCTGGAAGCCTGCACAAATTTTGTGGTGAGCACTCCTAATTTTCCTAGAAGGAGAAAGATCTAAAGAAAAAAAAATTTCAAGTGGGAGCGGGGTCAGAGCTGATGGCCGGCGGGGAGGGGCTCTTCAGCCTCCGAGCTGAAGCCGGGGCTGCCGGGGAGCCGCGTAACAGGTGCGCGGGGTCTCCTCGTAGGACCACTCAGAGCTGTGCCTGAATCCACACTCAGCTAAAAACAGAAAGTTTAATTAAAAATATCTACAAGATGGAGAAAATCTGTAGCCGATAAATGCTGATGTTTTCAAAAGCCTGGTGGTCTCACTGGAATTGGCTTGTTTTTTCTGTCGCCTCGGTGGGAGGGAGCCGCCGGGGCCACACCTGTGGGCGCTCTCCGTGTCCCTTGGCTGCCGCTGATCTGATATGTGGGTCTCGAAGAGTTTCGTGGCGTGTTTGCTCATCTCTAAATGACATCCGAAGACTGTACCTCACCTCGTGCCGTGGACTGTGACGTGGGGGCGGTGATGATGGGCTTTTATTGAGGTCGGAGTGAAATAGGGAACCGCGTATCGGGCTTCCTACCTCCTAGGGCTCTTGTTAGGATTTCATGGACTTAGCACCATTTCATAAGCAAACAAATAAAATACTCTGGGCATGTCTGTGCCACGCACCTGTCAACTGCACTCCACAGAGCCAAGACGGACGCGGTCCCCTTGACCGCCCTCTGCTGACGGGCCCTCCTCCCCTCCCGAGCACCATTGTGTCCTGCGGAGAACCCGGATCACGGCTCTGATGTGGTCTTCAGTGTCCCGCTGGCGTGCAGAACCGGACCCACACACCCAGCAGCCTCTCCACCCAGTGGTTGGTGGCCGCTCTTCCCAGATGTCTCTCCACGAGGTGTGCCCAAGCCGCAGACATCACAGAAAGACAGGAAAGCCAACATCATCGTTCTGGTCTCAAGTACACGGTCTTCTTTCCTCCTGCAAAGGAGGAGCCCTGCATGTCATCCGATTGGAGTTCAAGGTACAAAGATTTGGGCTGACTTTCGGAAGGATGTCTTCACCTTTACGCCAGCCGCTGCAGCAGCAAGCACACGTCTTCTGAACGGCGTCCTCTGTGCAGCTCGTGGCCGACGCTGAAAACAGCTTCTACCGCAGAAAGGACAGTGTTTACTTTACTCCCGGACTCGGGCCAGCGGCTGAGGACCCAGGGGAGGTGGATGAGAGTGGCAGGGCCTGGCCTGGGGCCCGAGAGTGCATCCAGGACCCCCCGTGGAGCTGACACACGTTAGGGCCAGAGAGGACCTCGGGGCCAGCTGAGCGCGTCACACGCCTGCGGAGCACCGTGCTTGGGGCCTCACAGGCGTGGTGACGGTCTGTCCCCGGGAGCGTACTCAGGAGGGAACGTGCAGGCACCCACCCCTGCAGCAAGCTCAGTCAGGGAAGAGCAGCCGAGGTCACACCTGGAGGCACAGGGAGGACCCAAGGCTGGCACTGCTGGCCTGACTCCCGGCACTGAGCCGAGACTTCAGTGTGTTCCGGGGGCCGGGCAACTGTCCGGAACTGTCCGGTAAGGGAGCGCACATCAGACAGGCGCCTGGGAAGGACTTTTGGGAGGACAGGGGGGTCTACAGGGTAAGTCTGGTCTCACCGGCTGTCCCTGGACGAGAGGACAGCCCGGCCTACTGCATCTGGGGGACAGTCCCTGCCCTGGCCCCCACGGAATAGGACCTCCCCGTGTCCACGATTTGGGTAGCCCCTCCCTGGAGTCTGGGCCGGCTCTGAGACTTGATCGTGACCAGCAGGATGCCAAGGAAGAGGAGTTGTCTCGGGCCGAGGCCGAGCCTTAGGAAACCCAGAGACTTCCACCTGCTGTCCCGCAAGACCAGAGAAGAGGCCCCTCGGGAGGCCCGTCTCCTCTGTGGGGTCTGACTGCTGAGGTGGCGAGGAGAAGCTGAGGCAGAGACACAGAGATGCTGAGGTGCCCAGACTCAGGGGCGTCCTGGAGGTGGTGGCAATCTGAGCTGCCAAGTTTCAGGGATAAATAACCAACAGGTCGTAGAGACAAGAATGAAGAGGGCACTGGCGGCCAATCCGACGTGCTGGGATCTGCTAACCTGTGGACAGCGGTCTCAGAGCACACAGAAGCCGGGCCACGGGCTGTCCATTCCGGTAAGCCAACATGCGGGCGTCCACGGGCTCACGGGCAGAGTTTGGGTCTTCAGCCACGTCCCAGGGCCCTTCCAGATGTCCTGTGAGAGGCGCATCCACATCCGTCCCCCAGCACACACCAGCAATGGCTCCGTTCCAAACGTAGGCTCAGCACAGAGGGGCGGAGCCCATGCTTGGGGTTCTTGGCAATAGGAAATCCCAGGGAACGTCTGAGAAATTCTGAAAATACAAATCTATGCAAACGGAGGGTCAAAGAGGGGGCCCATGTCCCAGAAGATGAAGGTCAGCGTCCCAGGGGCTCAGCCTCCCACTGTAGACAGTTCGAGCCAAGGACCGGCTCCTCAGAGACGCCCTCCGCAGTGCCAGAGGGCTGCGGGCAGGGATGAAGGGCGGCGCCTGCCATGCCCACGAGAGGCAGTCCGTCTCTGTGAGCCTCCAAAATTAAGTCCCGTAAATGATGTCTCCACGGCTCCCAACCCCGCCTGGGACACGTGCGCGGCGTGCCCCGCTTTCCCCAGCCCTGGGGCATAATGCAGGATCGCGATGGGGTCTCGGCTGGGCTCGGCCTGCAGGGCTCCGGCTTCCCGTCGGCGGAGGCCCTCCCTGGGCAGACACGGCCGGCGACATCTGCACTGGCAGCTGGAGAAGTTAAACGATAATTACCCGGCGTGCGCAGTGGTGAGCCCGGGTACGGAGGGAGCCGCTGATTAATGGTCCTCAAGTTTGCGCTGAGTGACATTGAAACCACACGGAGCACTTGGCCAGAGACGAGGAAGGAAGACATTCCCGCCCGGCACCAGTCTGTTCCCAGGGCCGCCCCGTCTCCTGGGATTACGGGGAATCCTCACGGAGGTCGGACAGTGTCCCCCGTGTCTGTACAGGGAGTGTTTGGAGAGGTGACCGGGCTTGGAGGTCCTGCTGGGGGTGGTGTTAGCTCCGGGCTTTATGGCCAGGACACAGGAACAAGGGGGTGTGAGGGGACCCCACACGGGGGGCCTGCGGCGTTCGTCCCTTCACTTCTGGCCTGCAGACCTCTGACCCTTCCAAACGCACGTGGTGTCATCGCTCCTTTTCCTGTGAACACAGCTCATCTGTGCGCCTCCCCTTCTCCTCCCTTGAGCAGCAGGTGACCGCCCAGGAGGGAGCCATCACGTGACTTCCACTGGCCACTGACTCTGGCGCATTCCACGGTGGAAGAGCTGCTAGGTCCTATAGGAGGAGCCACCCCGCGTCCCCAGGATGTGCGTCCCTATGGGTCCCTGACGACTCTATGGGCCCCTGCACGGCTTCTGAGCTCCTTCTCCAGAGCCAGGGCCAAAGCCCCAAAAACAGACCCTACTAGTTGCCACCCAGCGCCCAGCACGGCTTTGCAAAGGTTTCATGAATATGGACATTTCGCAATGACCCTCTGCGCCAGGACACGAGTGCAATTTCCCGACCTGGGGGGGGGCTGTGGGAGGTGGGACGGGGACGGGATGACCGCCCGGCGCAGACACGGACCCCGGAGGGCGCCCGACCCCCCGGCGCAGACACGGACCCCGGAGGGCGCCCGACCCCCTGGCGCAGACACGGATCCCGGAGGGCGCCCGACCCCCCGGCGCAGACACGGACCCCGGAGGGCACCTGACCCCCCGGTGCAGACACGGACCCCGGAGGGCGCCGGACACCCCGGTGCAGACATGGACCCCGGAGGGCGCCCCGACACCCCCGGCGCAGACACGGACCCCAGAGGGCAGGCGCATGTCTCCAAGGCTCGGCCCCTCCGACCCCTTCCATGGAGCCCTGATGGAGGGTGCAGATCCCAGAACCACGGTCTCGTCAGCGACGACACTGATGTGCGTATCTCGTTAGGTGCTCCCGGTTCCTGATGCTCGAACCGTATCAGGAACGAGTCTTCATGGTGTTTGAAACAAGTCACGAGGTCACGTCACCTTCCCCAAGCCACTCAACGGCCCTGTGCCTTGGTCTCCTGCCCCACATAAGGGGACGACAAGAGTGCTGACCCCACGGGGCAGGGGGGGAGGCCCACGCGGGCGAATCCTGCGGGAAACAGGAAACGGAGCCGATGGCGTTCGGTGCGGCGCGTCCTGATGCGTGGGTGTCCGGGAGGTCGCGGAGCTCGTCCAAGCTCCCACGGCGGCTGACCAGCGGGGCTGGGATTCGAGTTTGGCTGTTTGGATCGAAGCTCAGGGCTGTTCCACTGAAGGACGTGGCGTTCCCGGATCGGTCCCTGAACCGGCTGCGGACACACGGCGAGGTGAGGCCTCCTCAGGGAGCCGGCAGCGCGGGGGTCTCCCACGTCCCGTGACGCGCTGACGGGCGTTTGCTGTGCGCGGTGGACCCCGTCCCCCCCGCACGTGTTCCGGAGACTCTCCGGGGCCGCCGGGCCTCTCGCGGCCGCACGTGCTGAGCGCCCGGGGAGGGAGAGCTCATTAGAGATGCTCGGGCCGGAGACCGCCCGGCAGAGCGAGCGTCTGGAGCAAAGTGAGTGAGTCCTTCAGAGCTTCTCCCCGAATCAGCAGAGCCTGGCCTCATTAATTATTAACGGTGCCGCGACCTAAATAAATCATGGGATCGTGCTTCATTTAAACGCCGCTTGTCACACACCCGGCTCGTCCGAGCCGATAAATGGCTTGAGCGTGAAGGAAAAAAGAGGTTGTCTTTCAAGTGCAATTATAAACCCGCAACGACATAGGACAGCGCAGCCCACCCTTAACCGGCTCGCGCGCGCCCTTCTCCCGTCACCGCTACCGCCACGGCCCTCCCCGCCGTCCCCGGGAAGGGAATCACTGGCCCCTCTTTTAACAGGCTATTTAAAAATGACTTTCTTCATAAATACAATTTCTTATTCCGTTAACGTCCGTCCGTGACTGCTAAGCCTCGTCGGGACGATCACCGTGGAGCATTGCCACCGAGATCTGCGCTGCCCCTGGTAGCTGAGTGACAGTTCGGTGACAATTACAAGTCTACCTTTTATGGAGCAACGCTGCCCTTGCCAACAGACTCGGAAACCCTCTCCCGCCCCCGGACTTGGGTCCACTCCCCAGGCCCTGTCCACCCTGCCGCCAGGGCTTCCGAGCTGTCACGGCGCCGGGGCCTGGAGCTTGGCAGAGGGAGAAGCAACCCCCGGATCCGCCTCAGTGTTTGCCCCTTTTGCTCTCGGCCACCCACAGGACAGTGGCCGCCAAAAGGCCGGGATGTGGCCTTGCCTGTGTGCGTCCATTCCTCCTTCTGAACTTTCGGGCCACTTCCTACCCCTGCCCCCATCTGGTCCCCTGCTGCAAGCAGTTCACAGGAGCCGGGAGTGTCTCTGCCCGAGGCCCACCGACGGGGTGGACTCGGCCTCCCCAAACTCTGCCACCCTTCACGGGTCCTCCAGCAGCTGCCGAGGGGACGGTGCAGGCCCCAGGTGGGCGTGAGCACCCCACCGCCCTGTGCGCAGGGGTCTGCAGATGAGCCACACGGGCAGGAGAGCCAAGGATGTCTCCGGAAGAGACAATCTGGTGCTGCCCAGGGGACCCCCAGGAAGGACGGAGACCGAGACCCAAGCTCTGGCATTGGATGTGTGAGAGCAGGAGCGCCCCCCAAGCAGCCCCTTCCTTTTCTTAAGCCCCTGCCCCGAGTCAGGACGGAGGGAAAGAGGAAAGTCTTTGGTTCCCAGATCTTCGGGGGGATCCATTTTTCTTCCCTTCCCAAATGTTTTGTGATTTTGGCAGCCCGCTCCCAGCCTCTAGAGCAGCGGCCGTCCTGGCGCTCCCGGCACAGGGACCGCCGTCCGGACACCGAACTGGTCTGCTTCATGACCCGCAGACCCCACACCCACACCGGCCCTGACTGCATTTGTGGTTCTGTGGCTTCTGACCTGAGAAGAAGGTGAAGGTTTGCTCTTGCTGCTGCTCTCCAGAGCCACAGGGCTGAGAGCAGGCAGCACCCGGCTGCCGGCCTGCCTCAGTTTCCCCTGCTGCTCCCCTCCCTCTGTGCGTTCCCCGTGAGGGGCGCTGGGTGCCTCCACGTGGTCTCGACAATAAGTCTGAAAAACCCGTCAAACGAGGAGCCAGAGAGTAAGTCAGGAAGATGGCGCAGTAAGAGCAACGGGCGCTGTTAACACCTTTAGGCTCTTCTTCGGATTGATGACTTGGACGCTGCTGGGAACGGACAGAAACACGCCCGCCCCAAAGGAGCTGGAGGAGCTTCTTCCACTCCCAGACACTTGCGGCTCTCACGGCTGGGTTGACTCTTTCACTCTCGCGTCTGTGCCTCGCTGATGCACGGGACCCGTGAAGGCCCCGTCTTCCAGGGACCTGCCCAGGGCCAGGGCTCACGGCCAGACAGGCGGACGGTGCCCCCAAAAGGGCCGGCGAGAGGTGCGTCCGCTGGGTGCCGGGCCCCAGAATCGCGGGCGGTCTGGAAGCCTGGTGCGGAGAGCTGTCCGCGACTGTGCCCCGCGCCCCCCAGTCGGACGGAAGGCGCCGATGGATGTGACATCGGAGGAAAGTCGGGAAAGAAGGGACGCGGCAGCATCCAAAGGGAGACTGTGCAGCGGGGTGAAACCGGCTCTGGGGGCTCCCCAGTCCGGCACGTGGAGGAAAGACCAATATTTTCATGAGTCTTAAAGGTTTCTCAAACCACAGCACGATGGCTTTTACCTGAGCAACAAAGACACCACTTTCTGCCTTTTCCTCCTGATTTGCAGGCAGAGACGACACCTGCCAACAGCTCACCAGCGGCAGCCCCGTGGCCCTGTCATCATTAGGGGAGGGTGTTGTCCCCCTTAGACAGGACGATGAGAAAGGCACTGGCATCATCGTTGTTCTGGGCGCGTTCATGTGCGTAGTTCCCCGATTTCCTGCAACAGCGAGCTGGGTTCTGCCCTGGACTCACATTGTTTCGGGGACAGGGCAGCCCTCTGCGTCCCAGGCCAGCCACTGGCTGCGGACAACCCCTCCTTGCACGGCCAGCGACGAGCTGCCCCCCTCCCACTGATGGCTGGTAACGGTGCCCTCAGGATTCATGCCGTGCTCTGCAGGCCCACGCACTGGCTGGGGAAGGACTGGTTTCTGATACAGGGAACCAGGTTCTGGGTTAGATCGCACACACCTTCTCCCCGCAGCAAAGCCCTGTTGCAGGGACACGTCCGCCTGTCGCTCTAGGGCGGCCCCCCTGTGGGGCAGGACCACAGAGGTGTGACTGGGCGCACACCAGTCTTGTGGACCCCAGGGTCTGGGGCACCGGGGTCCCTCTGAGCCTGGGCCAGGCCTGCGGCCAGGGGGGGGATACACCCTTCAGGTCAGCCTGGCCCCAGCGAGGCTCCTTCCTGTTCCCATAGGACCCTCTGATGAGAGGAAAGCCTCCGTTTCAATGCCAGAATGGGGGGTGCCAAGGGGAACGGCAGAGGGAGAGGAAAGGAAAGGTGTGCGCGTCACTGGTTTTATGGGCAGCGGCGTTCCAGTGACTGGATGTCAGGAGGTGAGACTAGAATCGTTCACAAGGTCGAGCAGGAGGCAGGATCGGGATCCCCCATCGCTTCCTGAGAATGTCCTGGATTACGTGCCCACGGGCGGCGGCCCGCCTTTTTCTTTCCTCAGCCACGACGTGGCTCCGAGGCCGAGAATTGGGCCCCGTGGACGCTTTCTGCTCCTTCTCCTCAGCTGCGTGGGGGCAGGCACTCCGTGCTAAGGCACCGTGGTCACCTGCAGCTGGCCCCGCGGCACAGAAGAGGGTCCTCAGAGACGAGGCTGGAGGGGAACCGGGATGGTGCATGGATGCGGCCCCTGCGAGCAACAGCCGTGGCTGCTCCCGGCGCGTCTGACCACGCGGGAGAAAAAAACATGTCTCAGTGTTGTGAAGCCTGGGGTTTGAGGGTCCGTTTCAGAGACACATAAACGGGTTAGAACTAAGTTCAATGGGATTCTGAGCACTTCGGGGCCTGTGGGGTTGTCTCGGCGGAGAAGGTGAGTGGGAAAGGTGCACAGGGGACCGTGAGGTTCAGTTCACAGAGGAGTTGGGGTCTGTCGTTGACGCTTCTTCCACAGTCTTGGCGTTTTGTGAGAACAGGCGACCCAGAGAAAGATGCGCGCTCCCTGAACATGGTGGGGGGGGGGGGGTCAGCACGGCCCGCTCACGAAGATGGGGACTTTGTGAATTGCAGGGAATGGTGACAGAGGACAGTGTGAAATGTGACGATCCGCCCACAGGACAGACATGGCAGCACGGCACCTGGGACCAACATCTCTGTGCTTGACTCTCATAGTCCGTGGCCCTCCGCTGCCGTGGAGGTAGTGGGGTCCATGGGCACGGGGGGGTGAGGAAGCTGCCAGATTAGTTCTAGTTTGTGTTTCATTTAGATGGAGAAAGTGAGAGAGGACAGAGACAGAGTCACAGACCTGCAGAGAGACAGAGAGAGCACAGAGAAGAGACAGGGACACAGAGAGATACAGACCCACACAGAGACAGAGACAACACAGGAGAGACAGACAACACAGAGAGACAGGGAGACATTAGAGACCAAACAATAGACAATGCAGAGAGACCGGAGACACAGGACAGAGACAGAGGGACACAAGAGACACAGACATACAGAGAGACAGAGATGCAGAGAGAGAGAGAGAGAGAGCGGCGAAAGAGACAGGGAGGCGAGTAAATAGAGAAAAAACACACAGAGACAGAGACAAGACACACACACGAAGACAGAGATGCAGAGAGACACAGACAGACAGAGACACAGGAGGGAAGAAACAGCGGGCAGACAGACTCGGGAGACACAGAGGGACAGACACGGAGAGAGCGCTGTTGCAGTGAGCTGAGCCAAGAGGCCCCTGCAGGACGGGACAGGAGGAAGCTACCGGGCTGTTGTGGTCTTTCACGAGGGGTTTCTCCGCTCCACCCCCTTTGGCTGAACCCCTCGAGAAGCCAGAGCACAGGCAGGCCGGCCGGTCCAGCCCATTCTGGTCGGCCCCGTGGAGCGAGGAGAGGGCGCAGGGCCTGACGGCGGGAGGGCACATCACACCCAGCCTGACCGCTCTCTGGACCGGGGGAGGGGACGTGCATGGCAGAGCTGCGTTCCTGGAAGCCAAGCCCAACGTGTCCATGAACTTAAACGGGCTGACAGTGGAAGAGTCTTATTTCCGTCGAGAAGAACGGGGGACACAGGGACACTTGCTGCCCTGGGATGAGCCCGGGACAGCCACCGCGGATGAGGAAAGGAGCCGCACGGAAGACCAGGCTCCGTGTAGGTGACGCCACCGCCCCGCGGGGCAAAAACGCGGAGGGAGAGCCGGTGAGCGGTGCCTGGGCAGGGTTGACGGGTTTGCTGGGTTGGCTGGTGGTGCGCTGAGGCGGGGCTGTTTCCGTGAGTGACGGGAAAGCTCTCGACTGTGGTGGTGTTGCAGTTATTCTGGATATAGACTAAAAACCCAATGAATTACAAAACTCAAACTTTCTAGGAGTTGTTGGGCGCGAGATTATGTAAGAAAGCGGAAATGCAAGCTTTTGCGAAGAATAATGATCTCTTGAGTGTGTATATATAGATTCATATTGTAATTATATATATATAATTTTTAAAACAAGCTATTGCGAATGGGGAAGGAAAAGGCAATGGGATGATAATTTTAGCAAAGGGTGTGTCTCTATGGTTACGACAATTTGGAAGATTGAATTCAGAGTTGTGCTTTTCGGCCTTCCAACTCTGAGAAAGGAGTCGCTCTTCCCGACTGATTCAAGGG